>NW_026555813.1:0-49384 GCF_029017545.1 Prosopis cineraria | reverse complement strand
TTCTACATTTTACCCAGAAAATCAGGGATGCACACCAAAACTATTGACAATGAACTTTCAACCTAGGTCCAAGTTTTACTACTTTAATTCTACCTTGGAAGAGCTAATCACACTTGATAAAAAGATAGAAACCAGGTCCAATGTCAGGCAATAGCTTACTAACAAAGCATTCTCCATCTGAGATTTGTTTCATCTTCCCAACCATTAGTTCTAGAAATAGAACACCAAGATTGAAAAATCACTCTTGTAAGTCAACTTCCTAGTTTCGATGTACTCTGGATCAAGGTAACATTGCAAATTATCAGTGAATAGAGTTAATGATCATCATCATCAACAAGCAGCCTTATCCCAAAGTCTTCAATTTTCATTTTGGAAAAAAAGAAAAGAAAAGAAAATTGAATTGTTTTCTATGTTCTTGTTTCTAGCATATTGCATCTTAACTAGGCATTAATAGATGACCAACACATGAACACTCGATTCTAACAAACCAAATCAATCATAACACTCATATCGGGGTCCCCTGTTATGATGTAGGTACACGAGAAGCATCTGGAACAGGGCCACATCGTGAAAGTCCAAAGTCAGCATTTTTGCTGTGAACTTGGAATCTAATAATTTGTTGCCAGCCTTGACATCTTGGTGGATTATTGAGCCTCCACTTCTGTATGTAGGTACAGAATACCTCTAGCTGACTCTAGCTTAATCCTTATTATCTTAGCAAAACTCAGATTCTAGTGACCTAGCTATTGTAAAACATGCAATACATACTTAGTCAGATCACATATAAGGGAATGTTATATGTTGAGACAAAAGAATATAACTTTCCCCACACCTAGATCGCCAGATGCTTATAATGGTTAGGTTTCTCTGTTGGAACGCGGTTTAGTGGTTTTATGATAAGTGTAACTAGGTACTTTCGTTGTTGGCATTTAATAAAACATTGGATAATGTAAATTTCCTGCTTAGGCATTCTTGATTTATGTTGGATTATGTTGTGTGTGATATTGCTCTAAGCCCATAAGGGCTCGAGTCTATAAGGCCAGTTTTCCTTATGAGATGCATTTCTGGTCCTTATTATCGAGGCTTTAGAGTCAAGCCAATAAACCATGATATATATATATATATATATAAACCTTGATGCACACACACACACAAGCACAAATGCTAAGTATTATTTCTATGGCTATGCACCCCAGCCTTGTACTCAAAATAATTTAAGGTTGTATTTGAATGGATGAATTTAAGTTGAAAATTTGAATTTAAAATTTTATATTTGAAATCTCACATTTAAAATTTACAAATTTTAAATTCTTTATTTGGATGATATAAAATTTTTAAATTACAATATTAAAGTTTTTTCTTTGGATCTAAAATAAAATTTTAAATTTTAAATTCAATATTTGGATGTAAAAATAAAAACTTGGAAGATTGGTTAAACTCGACAATTCAAATGACCAACTTCTAATGGGATCAGATAGTTAAAGCCGACTGGGACTGTGACACTAGTAGTGATGGGGATAGGACCTCCGACTTCCACCATAACTAGATTGTTGCAATGATAGGGATCGAACGGTCAACTTTCACAGGGATTGAATTGACGAGGACTAAACGGCCAACTTTCACCGAGATCGAAATGATGGTGATGATGGAGATCGGACAACTGACTTTCACAAGAACTGGATAGCTGACTTTCATCGAGACTGAACTAACGGTGATGATAGGGACTAGATAGACATGGATATGACAATCGACTTTCATTGAGATCGAACCGATGCCGATGACAGGGACTGGACGACCAACTTTCACCAGGATTGGATTGACGCCGACGACGAGGATTAGACGACCGACTTCTATCAAAACTGGACCAATGCTAATCACGAGGACTGAGAGATTGACTTCCATTAGGAACAAACCAATGGGGAATGGATGACGGACTACCACTGGGATTGGATTGACGACGACAAGGAGGACCACACGGATGACTTCCACTAAGACTGAATTGACGAGGACTGGATGGCTGACTTTAACCGGGATTGGATTGATAGCGATGATAGGGATTGGTGGAAGTTGGCTATCTGTCCAGTACTGATGGAATTTGACTGTCTCGTCCCGTCCTCATCATGCCGTTGGTCCGGTACTTATGGAAGTTGATTGTCCCGTCCCGATCAACGATGGTAGCTTGTTTCTGTCAACTTCAATGGTTCTGTCCAATTATTGTTGGTCGATCAATCAAACTTTCATAGATTTGGGTCAAATTACAAAAAAGATTGAATTAGGATTTGAAATAATAGGGGTTTAGAAATAATTTTAAATTATAAAGAGATTAAGGGAAAATTTAGATTTGGATTTGGCCATATATTTTTAATTATCCAAACAATGAATTTGGTTTAAATCCAAATCCAAATTAAAATTTATGTGTATCCAATCATAGCATGCAGGTTTAAAAACTGAAAAAAATTAACTATATGGTAGAGAAACAAATAGACTTCAATTACAAGAGGTGATGCTGAAGCCGACTATAGAGATTTAGCCCCAGGTATTTGCCAGCGTTTATGGATACAAGTATTTAAAGATCACATGCAAAAATCCTATGGAGGTTCATTTTGACAATTTTACTCTATCTCACATTCCTACTAGCAAGCTAGCCAAGTGTAAATTCGATCGAACTTCCTTAACATAGACACGTAAAAAAGCCCATACCATTTTCCATCAAATGACCCTTGTTTTGATTAACAAGATCAGACACCTGATAACAACTTGCTGTGTTTTGCCATTGGAGTATAATTCCTACTATCTACATGCCGTTATCAGGGAAAGCTATTGACAACATCTTCCTTTCAAATGAGCTTTTTTCTCTCTCTTTTTTCTTAGCTGTCAATGAATATAATATGTTCTCTGAATCATTTCTTCACAGAGCCAACATGCAATGGCCATGCTAATGAGATGGCATAAAAAAAAAAAAATTCCAAGATTAATTGCAAAATTTACGATCAAATCTAATGAGTATAAAATTGTTTTTAGCCTGTGCCATTTCTTCACATGTAAAGACCTTCAGACCATAAGCTGCAAATAGAGGCAAAAGTCGTGTGTTTGCTATAAGGTTTCAAATCGCAAGCCGGAACAAGCCAATATCTGGCTGATATACACACACACTCGCTGGAAATAATGTTAATCCTAAAGGTCAATGCAGTATAAAACAATTCAAAATCAACATAACAATTAAATAGAACACATCAATGGACTACTTTATGCATTCCATAAGTTTCTTTAATGTCAAGTAGACAAAAAAATGAGAGGAAGGACAGACTTCCCAGGAACTAAATTCCTATATGCATCACAAAACTCTCAAAAGAACTCATTTATCATGGCAGCTTGTTTCAGACAAGGTAAAAAGAAAAACAATGATAGACTAACTTATTTCTGATAAGATACTCATTCAGATCTTGTTTTGTACGCCTGCCAAATATAAGATACACTATTGCCGATAATGCAACAATACCAGCAATTGTCCCCATTATAATGCCAGTGCCTGCACCCTTGCCTAAACCTGAACTTCGATTAGAGGTTCCTGTTACAACACAGACTTGAGACAAATTATAAAATATATAGATTGTCCAAAGAGTTTATAATAAGTTAAACTTTACCATAACATATCCATATAGTTTCCCCATGCAAAACTTCGTGGACGATGGAGCTAAAACATGGACATAATTTTAGTTTAACAAAATTTTGAAACTCCACCTTCATAGCTTATGAATGTTTAAGCCAAATACTCTTGTCACATAGCCCCGCAAGCATTTATGTGAATTTTGTTGTTCACAAGTCATCAGAAAAGGAAATTTTATTAAGAAAATGATGTTTTATACGTTTCTAGCAGGATTTAATATCTGTGTGAAAATGTATGATAAATTAGTTTTAATAATAATTTGTTGTTTTTTTACAATTTATTACTTTTGTACATATTAAAAATATAAACATTTTATTTTAGTAAGAAAATTAATTATTTGATTTCGATGGTTTTGACAAGGTTGATAAACTCAATACCTAAATTTTAAATTGATACAGCACAATTCTTATAATCTTAACCCATTAAATAAACTTATTTTATTTTATTTATAAAATTACTACTCAAAAAATTAAAATTCGATAAAAAAAAGTATATAAACAGACAATTATGTTGATATGACATTATAAACAAATAATGTCAATAGTCACCGGTATGCTTTACTTTTTCAAACTTAAAATGAAAAAGCTAAAAGGTAATTTAAAAATTAAATAAATAAAAAAACGTTAACAACATATTATAAAAATAATATAAAGCTTTAACTTATTATATATTTTAAAAAGATCACAAATAAAATTATTGAAAAAATTTAAATGTTAAAACAAAATTATTGGTGAGCCCCACAACACAAAGAACTATAATAATATAAAAATATGTTTTAATTTATGTTGAGAAATAAAATATTAGAATAAAAAATTGGAAAAAAATAATTAAATTTGAAAAGCAAATTAAAAGTGAGCCATTTGGTGAAAGTAAAAATAAAAAAGGACCCACAACACTGTTCATTTCACTATGAACAGTATAAATTTTATTTATACTTTATCTACAACAAATAGGATAAGATATTGTCATCAATGAACAGTATAAATTTTATTTATACTTTATCTACAACAAATAGGATAAGATATTGTCATCAGCGTGCGATCCTTTGTTGGTCATATTATAAAAGCTAGAACCCTTGTCCAATTTCTGGAGCGTAGTGTCACGACTTTAGAATTTCTCTTTCCTTATACTGTATCAGCTTTAGATTAATTTTTTAATCTTAACTAAGTCAGCCGAACCCATAAAATAGGTAAAAAGACTTAAGAAGACTAGTTGCACAAATAGAGGGTAAAGAACTTGAGTGAATGAACTTGAGAACTTTATTAATTTGCTTGAGTGGTTACAAATGAGGGATGAGGGGTATTTATAGGCTCCCCCTTTCTTCCAGAAAGTTCCCACCTCCTTAATGGACGGTTGAGATTGATTCGATTCAACAGTATACATTCTATCTCTAGATATTCCTAGAGAAATATTTATAAGGAATATCTTGATATTTACAAGGAGAATTTTAAAATGTATAAGAGAAGGATATCTCTAGAATAATCTAGATACTTTATGTGCTCTCTACACTATTCTAGATATATTTAGGTCTTTCGACGTTATACCAGCATATTCCAAAGCTCTTCGATGCCTTCTTGATTGTTCTAGATCGTTTTGGAAGCTTTTAGAATATTTTAACCTCGTAAAAATTCTAACTGTGTCACATTCTCCCTTACCTAATCTAATGACGCCTTCGTCACTGACTTGATTCATGTACTTGAGATTCCTCTTGCAAGGATCCTTCTTCTTCTTGGCTTTCTTAGGATTCATCTCCCCATGAGATGTGATCATTTTTGGCCTTCTTGACTGGCTATCCCTTTTAGTACTCGTATGGTCGATAATCATGAAAATCCACCCCTTAAAGTAGGTACTGTGCGAGCAACTCCTTCCTCGAGGATGTAGAATATATTATGATATGGTATGATAAAGGCTTTTACCTTTCGCATGAACTCCAAACCAAGTACTACCTTGTTGTCATCCATATGAGCAATTGAGAAATCTACCTTTCCATGTCAGTCCCCAAGACATAGTTTGACCCCTCGAGCAATGCTAACTAAGGGTTGAGGAGGAGAATTAGAAACTTTCAAATAAACCTCCTCCTTTTTTAATTTTGACACCTACCCTCTTAGCCTCTTCTGAAGAAATGAAGTTGTGGTCTGCCTCAATATCCACCATGATGCTAACCAGCTTCCCATTTAATTTAGCCTTCACATGCATCAACCCATTGCCTTGTGAAGGTTGGGTTTTAAAAGTGTTGAGGAATTAAATTGATCATATCCTAGGACTTTCCTCTTCCTCTTGCACCTCCTACTTTTGCACCAAAGCAGACAATGACCCCAACTTTGGACAATCCTTCATCTTATGAGGGCCTTAACATACAAGGCAACAAAGTTCCCTCTTCTCCTTCTACTTTGTCTGGGATCCCTTCCCAATATCTCCCTTTTCCCCCTCAAATTTTGTTCCTTTACCATTTCCTTCCCCACCATTCTCAAGATTAGGGTTAGGAAATCTATTCTTAGGGGACTCACCTCTTTCCTTCTAAAGCTTTGAGAGACTCTCGGCGACCACTATGGCTTCATCGATGGTCTTGACACATCGTCACTGTAACTCATGCTTGGCCCAATTTTAAAGACCATCAATAAAGTAGAAGAGACCCTTTTCACTACTCAGATTTGGAATTTGAAGCGTTAAAGAGGTGAAGTCTCGTACATAGTTAGAGATGGTGGTCTTATGTTTGAGATCCCTCAATTTCTTTTGAACCTCGTAGACCATGTTCTCTGGGTAGAATTGCCTCTTCAACTCTTTCTTGAAATCCTCCCATGTCACACCCCAATACTAAGGGTATGACCAGTACGGAATATGAAATAACCTCATATTCCATAAGCTTTAAATAGTCATAAGTTAAGCTAAATTATCGATATATAGTTTTTATATATTTTTATAAAGTTTGTAAATTCTTAAATATTTTGTAAAAATTTTGATAGAATCTTCCTTATAACTTGGATCTCCTTAAATTCCTACAATAGTGAAACTAGCCAATCACAAAGGAGACTAGCTTCACACCTACAGATTATATATTAGCAAAATAAAACTAGGACCTAACTACGGTATACGTAAAGCATTAAGTTACAATTTCATAATATAAAATATATTTACATCAAAAGTAACTACCACATACTTTCACTATTCCAAAATAATTGTCCCTTAGCGATCAATAAGAGGTGTAGGGTCAATTTCAATATTTGAGACTAAAGAAATTTTTTTTCGGTGAGTAGTATCCCAATTGATAGTTGAAAGAAATAATGAAAAGCAATCAATGAGTCAATTATAAATTTACTAAAATAATCAATTGAAAATAATATAAACCAATAATACATAAATACAAATGAAATTATTAAAGTTTCAAATTCCAAATTTCTTAAATTTCTACACATGTTTAAATATCTTGGAATATGTATGTGTGTATATATATATATATATATTACTCAATATAAAATTCACATATAGTTAAAAATAACAGTTTGCTTCCTAATATCAAATTTAAAGAAAATGGTTTCACAATTCTTTCTTTAATGGGACTTGATCAGAATGATTAACAGGTGTGGACATAAAGTTCATGAGGGTAAGTAACATATTCAGTGTGATAAGAAGCCATGAAAACAGGTGCAAGCATAAAGCTCATGAATAATAGGCGTGGATTATATCCATGAAACTACATTCTCCATTCCACGTGTGTTAGTCAGCACATGGGGCTAGCACTTCCAAAACACCCTGCTAGTTAGGTGTACCATGGTATGCCAAGGGCTAGTTCTTAACTCAATCCCCCTAATTAAATCAAGCGTGCACAGGGTTGAAACATTCATTGAAAACTATTCCTTTTAAAATATAATATTCAACTAAGAAATTTTCTTTTCATTATTTTTCGTGCACAAATCATCGTATTAACAATTGTCATATAAATTATAAAATTTAAACAAAAGAAATGTTTAGAATAAATAATCGGTCAATAATGTACCAGATCTAAATATTTTTTAACAATAGCATAATTCTTAATGAAACTAAAGAAAATTTAATAATAAACCAATTAATATAAAAGTGAGGTAAGTAGAAAGAATTGTATAAATCATAAAAATACCATTAACAAGAATATTTATACAGCTTATAAAGAAATGCTATAAAAATTTAAATAAAAAAATTTTATAAACATTTTGTAAGTAATTATTTGAGACACTACCCACTCATTTGAGAGTTTCTCAAAAATTTTAAAACTTGCTTCTCTTATCTTTTTATTTTAATTCTAATGATGCTCACAATTTCCTGACAAATAAGTCATAATCCTAAAATCATTATCAAGTAATTTTTTTTAATCAAATTCAGGAATGAACATTTTAATTTAAAACTAACCACTACATCATTATATTCAATTATAATTTCTTAAAGCTTTTGCATCAATAATATAAACTTTAAACCCAACATATAAATTTCTCATTTCCTGTCAATAAACTCAAATTTAATTATATCAATTAATCAATCTTACCATTCTTTTAAGAACTTAAACAAACCTCTTGAAACCATTCCTATTTATTCATCACATAACCAATCTGCATACATCCTAACCTCTTAAACTCACCATTTAATTTTTAAATCAAACTTTCATATACTACTTAAGTATTATTAAAAACACAATATTTTAAATTAAACCCCAATCAATTATTTGAATAACCTTTGGCAGCAACTAACATCAGCATTCTTAACAAGAAATTTTTAGCATGTATATACTTATTCCTCAAGCTTCTTCCTTTAATGCTGTAAACAAAAAAGAAAATTCAATTTCCCTCTCTACTAAATAATAACCAGCAGAAATAGTAAGGTAGAACTTCAGTCCCCATCATCATTAGTCACGACAGAACCATTTAGAAGGGGCAAAAATCGCCATGCAACAAAAGATAAGGAATTAAGCTTCATCTAGCACATCTCGCAGTTGAGGAGGAAAGGAAATTGAAGACCAAACACACTCACACATGAACCTGGAAGAACAGAGAGCGATGGAAGAAGAGAATCCGGTGACTCCACCATCTCTAGCAGCCAATCGTGACAGTAAGGATAGCACGAGTCGACGACGATGGAGAAAACCAACAGCAGGGATTGGAGAGAGATGGGTCAACAGTGAAGACCAGAGGAGCATATTGGCGGTGGAGAGAAAGAAGAGACAAATAAAAAAATGGGGTGCTTTGTTTCGTGAAGGTTGAACAGGAGAATATAAATTTAATTCAAAAAGACAATTGGGAAAATTAGAAGTAAAGCCTAAGGAAAAATTATCAAAAAGGCACGAAATTTTCTATAATAAGAAAAATAAATAAAACCTAACTTTTACTTAGTAAAATTCTAACTTTGAATTTTCAAGAAAGTTACTAAAATAAGTTCCTGTCAACTACCACTCTCCACTTGCTATAAAACTAAGTTAAATAAAATATTAATTCGTAGAAAAAAATTAATTTAATTTAATTTAAAATTTAGAGTCATTACATCCTAAGTATTGATTGTGCAAAGCCCTTTGTCCATACCTGCATGCTTTCTTTACCACCATAGCATGGCATTGTCGGTAAGGAAGTAAGTAGTGGTATGTACCTTAGTTTGATCGTCAATTAGTTTGATCATCAATCATCCCCAAGGTGTTAGCATAACGTTCCATCTGTTATAAGAAGTTCTCAACTTCCTTGGCATCTCATACCTCCTTGAGTTCCTTATGTTTGAGAAGGTCTAACTTGACTTTCCTTATTCCACTATTTCCATCCAATAGTGGGTTCCTTCCTCTTTCTTTTAAGGAAGTCTTAAGAGTGTTGAGCTATTGTTGCATTGTGGTAATGGCATTCATCACCTTTATCTCCAAGGATTTCATGGCATCCTCCTGTTGATCCTCAGAGTTTTATAAGGTATCCACACTACCCTTTAACTTTTCTAGTTCTTTGAGAGTGTGGTTCCCCAACATAACCATATCACCATCAACTTTCTCTACTCTACCCACCATTTCTTCCATGACTTTCTCTAAAGCATCAATTTTTATGGAGAGTATAGTAAGATCTTCTGAACGTACCTTACTAGTGCCTCGTGCCTTCTTGTTACCTTGGTGTGAAGATTGGGATTCCCTTCCCCTCTTTTCCACATGAGTGAGAGTTTCCTCAATTATGCCTGACATCCTTGCCTACAAGTCTATGAGTATCCACCCAAACCATGGCTCTGATACTACATTGTCACGACCTTGAAACTTTTCTTTCCTTGCACTGTGTTAGCCTTAGCTAGATCAACCTCTTGATCTTGACTAAGTCAGCCGAACCCACAAAGTAGGAAAAGAAACTTAAGAGGACTAGTTGCACAAGTAGAGAGTATAGAGCTTAAGTGAATGAACTTGAGAGCTTTATTGATTTGCTTGAGTGGTTACAAATGAAGGGTGAGGGGGTATTTATAGGCTCCCTCCTTTCTTCCAAAAAGTTCCCACCTCCTTAATGGACGGTTGGAATTGATTTGATCCAACAGTGTACATTCTATCTCTAGATATTTCTATAGAAATATTTACAAGGAATATCTTGATATTTACAAGGAAAATTCTAGAATGCATAAGAGGAGGATATCCCTAAAATAATTTAGATAATTCATGTACTCTCTACACTATTTTAGAGATATCTAGATCTTTTGAAGTTATACTAGTGTATTCTAGAGCTCTTCGATGCCTTCTTGATTGTCTTTGGATCATTCCGGAAGCTTCTAGAATATTTTAACCTCGTGAAAATTCTAACTGTGTCACAGTAAACCCTAACTCTTTACTGTTTGTTATTTACTTGTATTTCCTTTGTTTGTGATTTCTTACCAATTTGAACGTAATTTCCCTTCCATTCAAAAATAAAATGAAAAATCATACCTGATCCCATAAAATATATTTAATTATTAAGAAGTCCTATAAAATGTATAAACATATTCGTAAAAACTTGATATGAATTTGAAAGAAAGTACCTACAGAGAAAGCATCAATTGCTCTCACCTAAACACAAAGTTTGTTGGGAGAACTTCACTTAAGGATTGGTATAGGGAATTAATTTTAGGTGTATTTAAATTTTTTTTGAAATTTTAGTTCAATTTAAAAAAATTAAAAGAATTTCAACTTTAGAAAGATTAGAATACCCTTAAATTGCTATGCAAAATTGCTAATTATTAATTTTTATACTTTACTTGTAAATTACATCTATTTATCAGATAATTAGTAACATTAATTATTAATTTATTAACTATACTTGTTAATTTATAATTAATTTTAGTAAATTATAAGACCTCTCAGTAATTTATCACTAATGTTAGTAAATTAACTAGTATAATTAGTAATTTAATAACTGATGTTGTTGCTTATGATTGAAAAATTAATGTCAAATTTTATATAATTATTGACATATCAAATCATGTAATTTACAATTTATATTTGTAAACTAACGAGTGAAATAAGAAAATTAACATATAGTGATTCTACATAATAGGTGAAAGGTATTTTAATTTTTTTTACAGTCAAATTTTATTTTTTTTTTTCTGAATTGAATTAAAATTTTAAAATTTTTCTGCACTCATCTAAAATTAATTATCTATCGTGGTACTTAACTAAAAGTCTCCCAAGTTTGTTCGCATGGCGGGTCCCATTAAAGTGAGTCCAATGCTTAGCTTTTTCTGCCTTGCGCTTTTTGACATGATTTTCCCTTTCCAGTTGTTGAGAAACACTCATGATACCCCGTGCAAGTTGGGATCACCGTGCTCCTCTCCTAATACGCACATTATTATTATTATTATTTGTAAATAAGCTTTATTTTGCTAAGAAAAAAACCATACAACAAGGAAAACTACTAAAACAGGGCAAAAACAAAACCATCTAAAAACAAACCCTTTCATCATATTCCCTCTTCAATAAAAGATGGCTTATGATCAAAGATACAAAAATCATTTACTAAAGTATGACCAAAACAAGCTGAAGAGTCAGCAGTGTATTTCGCTTCTCTATACATAAAGTTAATGGACACATTTCAATCTCATCTCAATAAATTGACAACATATTGAATAATGTCTTGGTAAGGGTGTTGATGACGGTGGAACCTGATGATAAAGATTTATTGCATCCGCACAGTACAGAAAACCTCAATATGTCTCAGATTATAAAACCAACATATTTCTAGTCCTTTGATGATTCCCATGACTTCCGCTATGGCTGGAGGAAGGGATCCAAGTTTGAAGTTGAAACCTGCTAACCACAGACCTTGGGAATTTCGAATGAAACCCCCAAAGAAGGCATTCCCATTACTAAGCAGAGAACCATATTCTATTGAATGACCCAGGCTTCGATTAACAGGATCAGAAACTTAATTGACACCTTGCTGTGTTTTGCTATTGGACTGGAATTTCTTCTGTATACATGCAAGGTTATTCAGGACAATATATCAATAACATCTTCCCTCTCATTAAGCTCTTTGATAAAATTTTGCTGTCACTGAAGATACTATTTTCTGTGTGACAATCACATCTTCACAAAGTCAACAACCTACAATAAATTTCTCCATATGTGAAGGCCCTCATCACACCATAACTTCCATTTAAGTCTCTAAAGCTTCAAATACATGCCGGAGCCTTATGTTAAAAGGCTTCCATAAGATGGAACAAGCTGATATCAGGCTAATACACACTCGCACAAATGCACAAATGCATACATACAATGAGTTGTACAAAGATGACAATTCATCTTCCGAAAGCGTTTTACAAATACTCATTTGAGCAAAGTATATGATGACATAAACTGCAAAATTTGATTTTAAAAGTCTAGCTGTCATGATCTCTTCAATGTTGCATGGAATAAATTCCATGTGAAAAGGATGTATAGTGAAGAAAACTGGAGGAGTCATGGATGAAAACCAAACAATAAAGTTATTCCTAAAAGACAATCTACTATCAGACCCACCACAATCATATGCCAACATCTTAATTATATAGAAGACATCAGTGGAGCACCTTTTTTATTTCATAAGTTTCTCTTCCATTACAAATTTTCTTTAACGTTAATTGGACATAAACAAGAGGAAAAACAGTCTTCACTGGAAATGAATGCCTAAATGCAACTTACGATTCTAAAAAGAACTAATTTATTACGGCAGCTTTCATGAGAATGGCCCCAAAGAATAAATACAAAACCATCAAGGCTACTCTAAATGATGGTAGGAGATAGTAAAATTTCTCATATATATGGTTTACTACAATAAAATCATGCAACAACATCAAGATTCATCTTTATTAGTCAGCACTTCAGACAAGTCAAAAAGAAAAACAAAGATGGACTACTAACTTCTGACAAGCTACTCATGACTATGATGTTGTTTTGAGAGTGTATGTTGAACTAAAGCCTAAAATGCTGCAACATTTAAAAAAAATGTTTTTGAACCAAAACTCGAGGAAAAAAATGAATAAAGATATTAGTACATTAATATTTGATTTTTTAAATAATTGTTATCCCCTTATTATTACCTAAAATTTATGTGACATTTTGAATCTATATAACGAACATATGGACAACAAGAAACAGCCTTGTCTCACTAGCGAACAAATCGGTGAATAAAAAATTATCCTCTCGAAATATATTTTCTCTCCATTTTATTTTCTCCTAGCCTATATTCTCAAAAATACCCAAAATTGTACCCTGGCCTCTCATGAGAACTCCAAATCTAAGACTAACAATTTCAAATAATGGAGAAAAACTGGCAATTTTTCCAATAATAATGGCACAGCAGCGAACCCTAGCTAAACCTTGAACTATGATTTGAGGTACGTAGCAATAGGAAAATAGCTAGTGCGTATATTATTGAGAACACCACTTGTAAAATATATTGCATACAACATCCCAATAACACTATCGATGTATTATTTTCACATATATGTGTATAAGTATAACATATATTACACGCTACATCTTTATCATAAGCAAGCTCCCATTAAACTAAACTTCGATTTCTAACAAAGCTTTTGCTTGAAGTTACCCTTGACAGCAATAAAAACAATATTAACATTGAGTTCATTGCGATTTTTCACTCCGAAAATTTGTGTCATCTCATTCATAGCATCTCTACCCATTACTATGATCAACTTAAAACATAATTCAAGGAGATGCCAGAATATCACATATAGAACCCTAATCGACACAACAAAAACTGACTTTTAGAGAAGCTTCGGAGCAGTTATGTACCAATCAGAAAGGGAGAGACAAAATGAATCTGAGTGAATTAGAATTGCGTACCTAATTAAACATGCTCTAGAATGAATCTGAAGTGAGGAAAAGGCCTCATCCCATTTCTCAAAGTCTACATACCAGACACACCTTTAGATTTATTTATAGTCCTTTCAATTAAATGCATGATTGCTTTAATATACATAAAACTCTAACAAAATGCAACCTGTCACATGTATTACAATAAATGTTCATACAGTAATCAAGACTCCCCCAGAACAACGATAAACATCATATAAATGGGAGACTTTTGCACGGTCTATAGACTCGGGGATAAGGGATATGCCTTCACTTACTCACGTATTCAAGTAGTGAACGAAGCAGCACAGCGAGTGTTTGGTTCTTGACAGAGGTTAATGATCAACTGCTTGGGAAGCCAGGAAGGGAACTGAAAGATTTTAATGATTTTTTATTTTTGGTCCAGGGAAATTGATAATAAGTTAGCTTGTGTTTGACATCTATTTTTTAAAAGTCAATTCAATAAAAATAATTGTGTTAAAAAAATTTGTGTTTAGATATAATTTTTTAAAATTGATTTTGTAAATTAAAAATTATTTAGATTAATAATAATTTTTAATTTTAAAATGTGCTTTTAAATATACAGTATTAAAAAAAGATATTTATTTATGATGAATAATAATTTTTGTTCTACAAATATAATATAGTAAAAATGTTTAAAGAATGTAAAAAAAATTAAAATAAAATAAAATTTAATATGTTAAATAATAATAAAAAAAGAGAAAACATACCTTTTGGTCTATGCACTTTGCTTGTATTTTGTTATAGGTCCCTATACTTTTTTTAATTTTTCAAGTCTCTACACATTCATTTTTTGCTATTTTAAGTCTTTAAATGAATAAAATAAACAAAATATATAGACTTTAAATGAACGTAAAATACCAAAAAAATAAAAGTATAAAGATTCAAAATATTAGAAAAAAAATGCAGGGACATATAGCAAAAGATGAGCAAAATGTATGGAGCAAAAGATATATTTTTTCTAATAAAAAATATAAAGTTTGATATGTTGGAAATATCATATAATAAATAGTTCAACATATATTAATATTAAAATTAACATGATTCAAAAATATGTATGATACATTTATTTCATTAAAAATAATTAACTAACTGAACAAATCTTTGTTGGTTGATAAAATTTTTAAATAATATAAAATTTGATATATTAAATAATAAAATTATAAAACATGAAATTTGATTTATTGGGCAAAAATTTTATAAATAGTTGAATATACATTAATACTAAAAATTAACATGATTAATTATTAAATATATAATATTAAAAACTTAACCTCTAATTATTATTATTTAAATGATTATTATATTTTTAATAAATTAATAATATTTTTTAAATAAAAGAATAATAGGTTTTATTTGGGATATCATGGTCAAAATATACCCCATTTTCTAAATTCACTTTTTAAAAGCTCTATCATCTTACAAATTCATTCTCAAAAGCACTTTTAAATACACTTTCATCTCTTTATTATTTTTCTATTCAATATCCCATATCCTAAAAGTGGAAAAGCATTTTTCAAATGTCATAAGTGGGTTACTCAAACATACCCTGACTCTCTCCAACTTCAAATTATAAGACAATCTCATATAAAATTATATACTTCATCCGTTCAAAAATGTAAGGTATTTTTTTAAAGAGTTAGATGTTAAAAAATGTAAGATATTTTTATTCTTTTGAAGTATAATTATTATCTTTTTTTAAAAGTACCCTTATTGATAATGACTTCATATTTATTGTAAGATATTTAATAGGGATAAATATGAAAAGATAGGTTAATTATAAAAGAGATAACTACTTTATTGGGAGGTGGGATTCAGTTAAAAATGTCTTACATTTTTTAAGGAGAGAGTATATCACTTTACAAATTCAACTTTTTAAGGTAAAAGTATAAATTTTAAAAATATCTTTTAATTAATATAATTTTAAATATTCAATCATTTTAATTATATTTCTACTTAAGAGTAATAGTAAGAAATTATTATTTATAAAATTTTATTTTTATTATACTTTGGGATAAAATTTTTTTAACATTATTTTATAATTTAAGATAAAATGAGTAATAATTTTATGACTATCAAATTTAAATTGATTTGACAAAAATGAGACTACTAGAACTTTTTAATTTCTGCCATTATTACCTAATAAGTTTAAACAATTGGAAGAGCACATGTTGCCAACTCACACACTTAATAAAAAGACGAACTTGATTTATATATTTTATTTTATATTTATTAAAATAAAAATTATAAATTTTAATAAATTTATACTATTATATTTAACTTGATGATAAATTTAATTTTAAATATTTTTATAAATTAATTATTCAGATATACTTTAGACTAAATTTAAATTTTATAAATAATAATTTTTTAACTCTTTCAAAATTTCATTTTGAAAATTATCTTTATTTTTAATATTATAGTTATTAAAATAAAAAATTTAAAAAAAAATTGGTATTAAATTCAGACTGTTCATAATATATTTGAATACTTAATTTATAAAATTTATAAAAATATTAATATTAAATTAAATTATTTAAATTAAATATGTATTATTAAGATAGGTGATAAGATATATTTATTAAAATTTTGAAATTTTTCAAATAAAAATATAAAAAATAAAATTTTAAAATGTATGGCATATGAGCGCCGCGGTGCTCACAAAACTGGTCTCAAAACGAAACACGCTCGAATCAGCCAAGACTTTATGGGCCGATTTAAAATTGTTTTTATTTTATTATTTTAAAAATTAATGTTTTGTAGAATATATTTTAAAAATAAAATAATAAAAATATTTTTTTATTTTTTCTTATTTTTTAAAATAATAATCACATATCATTTAAAAGTTATTTTAATTTATCTGTTTTACAAAATAATATTTTATTATTTTAAAATATTTTTAAAAAATATATTATTAAACAGATTTTTTTATTTTCTTATTTTAAAAAATAAAAAATTATTTTTAAAATAGGTTTTCAAGCAAATCCTATATTCATATATGTCATTGTCATCTGTGGGTCCTCATTATAACTCCATCAGTTTTTGCGGAAATGACATAGATCCCGAATGCCAAGACTTATTTATTATTTATTTATTTATATAAGTTTTATTTTTATATTTAGTAAAATAAAATTTATAAATAATAATAAATTTATTTTATTAATTTAATTTGAATGATCTAATTTAATATTAAATATTAAATTTTTTTATAATAAATATAAAATAAAAATTTGAAAGTAGAATTTAAAAAACTGGAGTCAAGATTAGTCCAGATGCAAGGTGCAGAAACCAAACACGCCGGAACCCAAGACTATAAGCATGTTTGGATTAGTTTTTAATTTAAGTTAGAATGGGCAAAACTGAAATTAGGACATAAAAAGCTCAAAAACTATTATTTGAATGAGTAAAAAATTCCAACTGAAATTAAGGTATAAATGAGCACTTTTCTCCAAGCTATAAGACATACTCTATTTACATTGACGTTCAATGTTGTCTCTCTCTTTTCATCTATTGACTCAGGCTCCTGCTTTGCTTTATTTATTATTTTTTATTCATTTATTATTTTTATTTTCTGTTTATTTATTTACCTACCCAAACTCCAACGTTAAATGTCAAAAAATATAAAACATTAACACTTATTTTTATTTTTTATTCATTTATTATTTAGATTTTCGATCATATCATTTTCCCTCAACTTTATATATTTATTTTATTTAAATTTAAATTGTATAAAACTAGAGTGCTTTTTTTTTCGGAAAAGTTTTGCTTTTAATGAATATATATAAGTATAAAATAATAACTACTTGTGTATGTATAACTTAAAATTGAAATTATATAAAACTTGATTTTTAAGTTTAATATTTTTTATTTATTAGTTAGTCAAAGAATATATACAAAAAAAAATTCATGCTTAATTTTTCTATTAGGTATTTCAACTGATTTTTAAATTAAATCATCCAAACGAATTTTAATTTATCTAATTGACTTCTAAAAAAAATATTCAAATATAAATCATGTTACATTAATTGATTTTTTCTCTAATCTCAATTTATTAATTTTAATTTAATTTTAATTTTAATTGTAAATTTTTTAATTTAAACACACATATTTCTTCACTTATTGTCGTGTGTGGCTTGTGGGTCCTTATTGCAATTTTACCATTGCTTGCTACGAGCATATTAAAGGGCTGCCCAGGTCAAGAAAAAAAAAATATTAAAGGGCTGCGAGTGTGTCTGGAATTGAGCAGCTGCATTTTCTCCCTGTTACCGCCACCATTTATATTTTAGGGAAGATGACAATTAAGTCTTAAAAGATTAATTTTATATCAGTTAAGTTCCAAAAAATTCTAAAAGGCCAATCAAGTCCCATGTTATTTTTTCCCAATCAGAATTACGAAAAAAATGACAAAAATGCCCCTATGAGTAAATATAACATGTATACTCATCATCTCCAACATTTCCCTCCCGATTTGTCTCTTTCCCGTCATTAATGAGAGGTGCATGTAAGAGGTAGAGCTGTACGTTGAAGAGTACCCATTCCTGAAACAGAGTTATGCTTGGAAGAGGTGGAGTTGCCTTAATTATTGACTCAAGGAAGCTTAAGGTTTTGTGCTGGTGCGTGTAGATAGGTATTTTTTTTTTTTGCAAATCCTTTCATCTGAACAAAAAGGTTTACTCCATGAAGGTCTGATTTCTTGTAAAATGGCTTTCGTAAGGAAAAAGATGGAACGGTTTTCTGCAACTGAACATGAAAGAATTTTTTTATTTGACGTTATAAAATATTTGGCATGAAGATTCGACATTTTGCAATTGAAAGTGTAAGAAATTATCATCAAGTGTCTATATTTTAAGATGAAACGCTGTCACTGTTTGACTGATGCGAAAATCACTTATGTCAAAAGTAACTTGTTTCTAAGTGATATATTATTACATTTTATTTTGTTTCTTGTAAGTTGATATTATTGGGTACGATGGAAAGCAGTTGTGTAAAGGAAATTTTTTGTTATTTTTATTTTGGTGGAGATATTGTAAAAGATATGCATGGGACAATGCGTTATAATGGGGGGAGCTGTAATGGAAGAATGATTAGAGAAGGAATGTCTCTTGAAGGACTTGTTAGATTGATTTCATCATACTTGAATTGTGATTTAAATGGAATAGAATTGAAGTACAAAGTAAAATTTGATTACAATGCTCTTTTAGACCTTAAAGATGATGAAGGGATAAATCAATTAATGAAATTGAATGATAATTTTGCTCATGTGTACATAATTGGGAAGATACAACAAAGTACAGAGGCAACAAGAGATTCAATTGATGGGTGAGTTTTTTTAATAGTTGCATATTTAATATTATGCTAATATAAATATGGATGGTAGTAATAAACATGATTTGAATGAAAATGCAGAGTAGGATGTTCAGCTGAGAATTCACATGCTACATAAGATCTTGAAGTTCTACCATGTGCAATACAAAGTATCCCAACACCAATGCCTGAGCTAAATGCAATAAAGTGGAAGGATTTTCTAGTAGGACCTGGGCAGATTTTTGTGAGTACTGATGATTGTAGACAAGCAATCTACAAGTATAGTATTGCACACAGGTTTGAATATAAATTTGTGAAGAACAACATAAATAAAATAATTTCAGTTTGCAAGGTAAAAGGATGTCAATGGAAGATAACAGCATATTCATTAAGGAAGTCTATGCCCTTACTTCGTGTAACAACTTTCAAGAATGAGCACTTACATTCTGCCCAAGAAGACCTTGAAGTTTCTTACAGTACAAGGTGCACACTGACTTCGTTTATAATTGATGATGCAGTAAGTTTTAATGTGGAAAAAAGACCCAATAAAATCAAAGCTGACATATATAGAGACTATGGCATAAGTCTAACTTATCGTCGAGCTTTAAGAGCGAAAGAGAGGGCATTGGTGGAAATAAATGGGCTTCCTGACCAATCATATATGCTTGTTCCTTGGTTGTGTAATAGACTAATGGAGACTGATGCTGACACTATAGCAAAATGGGTGGCTTCTGAGAACAATAGATTTGAACGTTTATTTATTGAATATGATTGTTCCATTAAAGGATTCTTGCTTGGGGCTAGGCCTATTTTATATGTGGATGGATGTTTCCTCAGTGGTCCTTATCAAGGCACCTTACTGGCAGCTTCAACATACGATGCCGATAATGAGTTGTTTCCATTAGCTTTTGCAATAGTTGGGAGTGAAACTCATGATGATTAGACTTGGTTTCTTCAAAATATTAAAGATATCCTTGGTTCGCTACAGGTAACTATTGTTTTTGATAGAAATAATGCTATTATTGGTGCTGTTCGAGCTATATTTGATGGTGATAGACATGCATTTTGCTATCGACATTTTAAGGAGAATTTTAGCTTTGAGTTTAACAACGTTTGTAGGGGAATGGGAAGGAACAGCAAAGAAGAGGCACTAAAGTTGCTTGATTACATTGCCTATGCAAGGCATGAGCACGAATTTCATATAGCCATGAGAAATTTGAGGATGTTCTCTCCACAATTACCAAGATGGGTTGAAAATCAAGGCGATGTTGATCGGTGGGCACTATCATTGTTCCCATTTCGAAGATGGGATAAGATAACAACCAACTTGGCTGAATCATTCAATGCATGGATTCTTAAGGAGAGGAGGCATAATATATGTGTTCTTATAAATGAGCATAGAGACAAGTTGAGCAAGAAATTTTTTGCAAGTAAGGCAGCCATGAGTAAGTGGAAAAGCATAGTTGGTCCCAATGTTGAAGCAAAGTTGAAGGAAAATATTTTTAGGGCAGAAGTTATGATAGTTCAGCTGTATGGCTCATATATTGCATTGGTTCGGACACCGTGTGGAGATGTATGTGTGAATCTGATACTAAGGGAATGCACATGCAAAGTTTGGCAAATGTCTGGCATTCCTTGCCCACATGCTTGTGCAGCCATTAAAGAAGTGCATGGTAATGTGTATAACTATGTCAAGAAATGTTATCTTCATAGCTCACAAGAGAAAATATACAGTGGCACTATGCATCCTGTTGAGACCCATGACATGCCAAAGCCAAATGCGTTGACAGTGTCTTAGCTCATGAACCAAACCTTTTTGCTGCCTCCTAGAACATCTCGACCAGTTGGTAGACCGCGTCATGTGAGGATTGAGTCTCAACATCAACAAAAGAAGGTTTATCATTGTTCTCGCTGCCATGAAGTGTAACATCCTGATTTTTTATATAATAAAGAAATTGTGGAATTTAGGTTTTGAGAAAAAAATAATAATAGGAATTTATATTATTTGAGGTTATTTAGAAATAATATTATGGTTAGGTATTTAATTATGAATTTAAAATTTAAATTTAAAACCACATAAGCAATATTTAGTTAAGATATAATACATAAATAATTTTTTTATGTATGTGTTAAAAAAAAGAGAAGGTAGAAGGAACAAAAAAAAGGGGTGGAAGGTTGTTGTTTCTAAGTCCCACATTAGTTAGATGAGGGAAAAGATGAGGTGCCTTCATGTATAAAAAGAAGGGGGTATGTGCATTAGGAAGCATGAGAGATTAAGATGTAATTTAGAGAAAATTGCAACTTATGGCCCACAGGTTTGAATAATTAAATTCAGACCTATAGTTTTTTTTAATATAATTTTGGGACCCAAAATCTCATTTTTATATTATTTTTCTCTCTTCCTCTCACATTGCTCGGCGTTTTCTCATAAGGGGGTATTATTTTCTTTTTCTTCAGGTATGTTCTAACTTTCCTGTTTAGATTAGCATTTAAAAATTTATTTAATTACAAAATTAATTTTATAGTTATTTTCTAAATAATATTAGCTTTCTAGTGATATGATTATTTTATAGGATAGAGTAAATATTCTGATTAGGATTTTTTTTATAGGATAGTTAATCTGATGATATGATGGATTAAAACTATAGGTTAAAACTCTTAGGGATATAATAAATATTATAGAATATTTTCTTGAGGTTGAAACTCATGTTTAAGAATTTTTGAGTTAAAATCTAGATCTATATGGTTGAATTTATATGGAATCTGAGATGTAGGGATAAACTTCTGATTATTAAATATTTATTTAAGTATGAATAGGTATTTTTGAGGTTATAGAAAGGTGATTTGAGGCTTCAGGATAATTCTAAAATTTTTAATTTATTTTTAGACGAATTTTTAGAATATAGAAGGATGAAATTGTGATACTAGAAGTAATTTGAGGCTTAAAAATAGTTTATTAGGGTACGAGAATTTTAGAAAAGAATTTGAAAAGTTAAATGAGGCATAAATCTTAAATTAGTGTTAATATGGATTATAGATCTAAGACTTTCTAACTCTTTAAATTAGAGTTATATATTTTAATGTAAAATTAATATATAGTATTATGAAATAACTATGTAGATTGTGTTGACAAAGATAGTGGTGAAAGAGGAGTTGTGAAGGGAAACTTGTTATTCAAGACACAAGGTAACCATTATTAATGTGTTGTGATGGGTGTGTTTGTGAATGGTTATGTGTTGTTTTATTGTTTGGAAAAATTATGAATTATTAAAAATAAATACTGTATATACTTGTTTGAAATTATTGCCAAGTGGGTCAAAAATTTATTTTTATTTATCATGATGAGATATTATTGTTCGGATATATTCTTGTTTGGATATTTGAATGATGCATGACTTGTCAGGGTATTTTAATGTATGGTGTTAATGGGAATTTCTGTTTGGTTAATTATTACCACGTGGTAAGCCCTCATTGGACCCAATGAGTGGCGTGTCGCTTGGTCCAACTCACCTTTGGCCGGGTGATTTGGTGTCCGAGCATAACGAAAGGAGGATATAAGGTGCAGTCATGTAAATTAAATACTTGTTCGGTTTATTTGAAAATATTGTTTGGTTAAATGTTTTGTGTGCCCACTTAGCAATCGCATGATTAATCACACCCGCATGCATCATTACATATTAATTTTTGGTTACTGAGACTTTTAAGTCTCATTTCCCGTGGTTAATATTTTTACAGGAGCGAGTCCGGCCGAGAAAGCACCAGAGGTGTAATTATGGTGTATGAGACACCATCTTTTTCGTTGCCTCTTATTTTGGATTATACAATGTATCTTGTGCCAACTTAGAATATATCTTCTTTGTGGAGCATGTAAACCCTAATCTTTTTATTAAATGCATTTATATGTCCAAGAGGATTATGTCTGTCCCTTTTGATTCATGACCTGATTTGAATAACATGCTATGAGGATCATGTCTATCCTTCATAGTTCTAATTGCTTTTTGAGATATTTTAAGACCTGTGGTATATTGTCTTGGATGTATCATGGTAGAAATTTTTCTACCATGATAAGGGTTCAATGAAAAAGGAAAAAAAAGGATTTGTTGAATTAATAATTTGTGAAAATCAGTTTGTATTTTTGAGGGTGTTACATGAAGCAGGTCATACGAGGAAGAGGTGTAGAAATCCAAATCCAAGTTGATGTTATTGTAAATGGGTTACCACATGAACTTGGATTTGGGTGACATAAACATAATGGTTGTTTTAGGGGTTTTTTTTGGCATATAGCAGCCCCTGTTTTTAAATCCAAGTTGATGTTTCTACAACATGAGACTAGATCAACTTGGATTTGGTTGACATGTATAAGTTTATGCAGATATATATTGGTAGTATTAGGGGTTTTTTTGGTACATAGCAACCCTTCGTTTGTAAATACAAGTTCATACCTTTATGTATGTGGACAACTAATATGTGCAGATGTATTAGATGAATTAATACATGTTTCTTACATGAACAGTTCATATCTTCTAGTTCGACGATCCAAAATTTCATGTATGAGTTGCCAATTTTTCGTAAGGAATTTGCAAAATTTGGTGTCTAAATTGCAAAATACTTCTACGAATTCAATAGTTCTTCGATCCAAAATTTCGAGTAGTAGTTACAAATTATTTCTAAGGACATTGCAAAATTTGATTTCTCACTTGCAAATTACTGGAGCTTTGTCCTAAAGGAGTTAACTCTTCAACGAATTTAATAGTTCTTCGATCCAAAATTTGAAGTACCAGTTGCAAATTGTTTCTAACGGCATTGCAAAATTTGGTTTCTCACTTGTAAATTACTGGAGCTTTGTCCTAAAAGATTTAACTCTTTAATGAATTTAATAGTTCTTCGATCCAAAATTTGGAGTACTAGTTGCAAATTGTTTCTAAGGGCATTGCAAAATTTGGTTTCTCACTTGCAAATTACTTGAGCTTTGTCCTAAAGGAGTTAACTCTCCAATGAATTTAATAGTTCTTCAATCTAAATTTAGAGTACCAATTGCAAATTGTTTCTAAGGGTATTGCAAAATTTGGTTTCTCACTTGCAAATTACTGGAGCTTTGTTCTAACGGAGTTAACTCTTTAACGAATTTAATAGTTCTTCGATCCAAAATTTGGAGTACCAGTTGCAAATTATTTCTAAGGGCATTGCAAAATTTGGTTTCTCACTTGCAAATTACTGGAGCTTTGTCCTAAAGGATTTAACTCTTCAATGAATTTAATAGTTCTTCGATCCAAAATTTAGAGTACTAGTTGCAAATTGTTTCTAAGGGCATTGTAAAATTTAGTTTCTCACTTGCAAATTACCGGAGCTTTATCCTAAAGGAGTTAACTCTTCAACGAATTTAATAGTTCTTCGATCCAAAATTTGAAGTACCAGTTGCAAATTGTTTCTAAGGATATTACAAAATTTGGTTTCTCACTTGCAAATTACTGGAGCTTTGTCCTAAAGGAGTTAACTCTTCAACGAATTTAATAGTTCTTCGATCCAAAATTTGGAGTACCAGTTGCAAATTGTTTCTAAGGGCATTGCAAAATTTGGTTTCTCACTTGCAAATTACTGGAGCTTTGTCCTAAAGGAGTTAACTCTTCAACGAACTTAATAGTTCTTCGATCCAAAATTTGGAGTATCAGTTGCAAATTGTTTTTAAGGGTATTGCAAAATTTGGTTTCTCACTTGCAAATTACTGGAGTTTTGTCTTAAAATAATTACTTTGTTGAGAATTCATTACTTACCCCACCCAAAATTTTGACACACAGTTGCGACATTGGCTATATATAATTGATTTGGTTGCTTGTTCAGCTTGCTTGATAGTCACATCGAGTGTTTTATTTAGAAAATTGCATGATTCATTTGTTACATTGAATTAGATCACCATATGATTAAAGTAATATAAATAGCAGCCCGGCTGTATCAATTGGCAGGAAATACATGTTATTTTAATTTGTTGAAAATAATAAGTATTAATTAGTACCTGTGATATAAAATCCAAATAGAGGTGTTGGCAATCTTGTTTACACAAAATCATAATTCAGTTAGGTAAAATGCATGCATGTGACCAAATTTTGATCAAATAACATGTTTTGGATACAAAATTAATCAAGCATATCCCACAAAGGCCAGCCTAATTTTGCAGCTAAAAATTCTATTCTTATACACCCTGCAATGTATTGGTAAAAATATTCTTATAAGCCCTAAAATTTGGATACAGCTTCAAATTCAATTGAGCATGTCCTCACTTGTACAAATTACATAGTCCACCTTCAGCTAAAACACGTGAGGGAAAAAATTGTAGAAGGGGCAATTTCTACAAAATCAGAATGGTGAACGTTGATGAGGAGCAGGACCTTCAGCGAGGCAAATGCATCACACCCATCAAAGATTAATGATGAAAACATGTCACAGACTAAAAATTCATCTACACTTCTTTCCTGCCCTCTTTGGTCGATTAGCTGCTGAGACAGAGGCAAATACTTCATTTCTTACTTCATTTCTCGTGCGATTTACCAGCCACCACACCACATCCACCCTAAACTGTCTCAATTGTTCCTAAAAAAAATATAAAGAAAGTTTAAGTTTCACATTGATAATTGGAAGAAAAAAATTAGAAAGATTATGGATCACATATACATACATTTGAAAAGTCTTCCATGGTCAGTCCTCCTTTTCTTCTTCTACCATCCCATTCTGTACAGTACTTTATGACATATACCCCACAATCATCTCTACAAATATGAGCAATTAAGGTAAAGCAAATTGTCTACTAGAAATGAATATATTAAAAGGTACTTGTTTTCATAGATAGTTACTTACACATTACTTTGTTTGGAAAGTTCTTCAAATATCATCTCCATCTGAAAATCCTCTCCATATTTCTCCCGGTCACATGCTTGTAACAACTCAATTATGCTAGTTCTCTACAAAGAGTTCCAGAGTTAGATAACCATTCCCATGTAAAAATTTAAGTAACCTAAAGTAGTTATGTAAAAGCACTAATAAAGCATACCATAAATCCGGCCATCATCTTCTTCTCTTTAAATAACTTCCCAGCCAATGAATCAAGGATGAAAAATTTATCATTTTTCAAATCAGCACAATAACAAAACCAGTGATTGAACACAAGCATAGGCAAGAAGAGGTAATCATAATTTTCAAGGTTATATCCAAGTTGATCGGGCATGAGCATCTTTGCATCCTCAAAGACAGACCATCTTAACTTTTTATCCCTTAGGGTGGCCATAAATTCTGAATCAAATATGTACCTCTGTACCTTCCCTTCACAAAATTGCTCACCAACCATCACTTTTGCGACCATGCTCATGACCTACAAGGATCACATCCAATACTCAATGTGCTATCCAATTAAGCAACTAATGAATTAAAACTATTAGACATACCGCTGTACTTATCCATTTTTTAGGACCAAGACTTTGGCATTCGGCCCTAGTTAAGTAATAATTGTACATCTCAACGACACACCTACCAAAAAAATGTGTTGTTATATCAATCATAATGCACCATGATTATCGAAAAGTAATATCACATTACTTACTCTTCACCCTCTGCTTGATTGGTCCACCTAGTGCAATATTCATATATTTGTTGTTCTTTTGTAATTCTCCCTTGTATTGGTTCTTTCAAAAAAGGTGACCAATTTACCTCAACCCTTTTCCTCTCAGACCTCCAAACCATTGGGCTTTCATCTGTTCTCCTCCTCTTCTTACCATCTTGTCTTTCATCACTTTCTTCCTTACTATCAGAGCCTTTATCTTTATCTTCTTTAGATCCAGCTCCAGCTGCAGTTTCATGTCCATCTTCATCCCCAGCTTCATGTGCATCTTCAGCTTCATCTTCGCCCTTATCTCCATCTTCATCATCTTCTTCAGCTTCATTTTTATCTCCATAGTCCTCTTCCTCTACTTCTTCTTCGCTTGGTTCACCAACCCACATGATAGCTTTACTATCATATATTTGAAGCTGGTTAAGACTTTGTTGCAACTTCAGCACTTTACTTGCAAATGTATTAGCATATTGCAAAAAGTCTTTGTATATCTCCCTCACACCCTAACCAAGTTTCAACACCAAGCTTATTAAGTAAGTAAAAACCAAAATATAGACAATAAATTATAAACATTTATATACCATGTGAGTTATCGTTGCAAGTGGAGGTAAAACTTCAGACACTTCATTAGCCTGACCACCATAAAGAACACCGTGGATGCTTTCTTTTTCCAGCTTAACCTGTTTTTGCACCATGTGTTGGTTCTATAAATGCATCACAAGCGTTCCACCATCTATTAACAGTGTTGGGCCTAATGGAAAGTGGTGCATGTAAAATATCTGCACCACAAGGATAATTATAATCTAATCAATAACAAATAAACTGAAACAAAATATAGAAGGATTTCAAATAGACTATACCAATAAGAAAAATAAGCATCCTCTTACATTCTTCTTCTTTCGTCCACTCCTTAATGCTGTCTTATAAGTCAAAATTTCTCTAATAAGCTCCGACAACACAAAAGATGACCAATCATATTCTTGAACATTTTTCTTCCCACTCAAACTTTTAATACTCCTCATACTAACAGTTGTACTTGTTGTGGGACAAAGAAATGTTCCTAAAGTGAATAAAAAAAACACCGTTTCAAAATTTTTTTCATCCTTGCCGGATATTACCATACTCTTCAACTCAGTGAAGGGTTTGCCAAGATAATTCTTCTTTAATGCTTGACATGCTTTGCTGTCATCATCTAAAAAAATAGCTTTCCCACCATAAGGCACACCTAAGATAGTGTGTACATCCTTTCCATCAACACTTAATTTCTTCCCTCTAATTCCAAGTGTTGATGTTGGTGTGTCAAAAGCAGCAATTACTTGTTCACATAACTCTCTGGGTAGTTTATTAAATTTAAAATCCAAGAGAGATTGGAACCCCATTTTCTTGACCTTAGTACATAACTTTTTATGTTTGGATATGTATTCCACAACTTCCTTGAACTGGCTAGGAGAGCAACGCGTGTTAAATGATATTAAATGAAACCTACAAACCGAGAAGAATAATTTAACACCATACAATGCATAACAATCATACTAAAAAACGTCATTAATTTAAAATAAATACAAGTTAGTGATACCGTTGCCGTGGAACAAGATGCTGATTCCTTGCCTCGTCCATCTAATGAAGCCATGTTCTATATCTTTCTTGTTCAGCATTTGATAATTTTCGCCAGCTTTCTCTCATTGAGTCATTGGCTTCTATAAGACTACTGAATCTTCCTTCATTTTTTTTAGGAAACTCTTTCTTAAAGTTGTTGTATCCAGACTTCTTTTTTGTTGTAGCTTTCTTGTTGTCTATAGTTTCTTGGTTCTTTGTGCCCTAACAAACAAGCTTCCTACCTAATTATCACCGATGCAAGTCCTAAAAAAAACACTGGTTAAAATTAAACCAATCAATTGAAAGAAAGTAAGCAGAAACAAGCAGAATTTCATTAATAAAGCCTAGCAACTTTGGCCATGGTCAAAGGGCACAACAAACATACATGTCCACAAGAAGAGAGAAGCTAAACTTTTGCAAAGAGAAATTGAGAAAAACACAAACAAGTTTTGGGCAACAAAGATTGCACTAACAAAACCTAGAAAATTACCTTCTTTTCTTTGACAGCTAAAAAAATGTCTCTTTTTGCAATAAATTCCCAAAACTGTTTCTTTTTGCATTAAATTCCTAATCCAAAAAAGGATCTTCAGTAGGATAAACACTCACAGGAAACAGGCATAAAAAATGCACCTTAAGTTACAGGGAGTGGGAGTGATGTTGTTGAAAGCTGGTCGTTTTATGGCCTGATGTTGCCAGTCAACACCAAATAAAGAGGTGGGGACTAGACCCTCCTTTTGAATAGAGGAGGGATGTTTCCTCTCCCCCGGGGGGGCGGGGGTTTTTTTTTATGTTGGTGGGGGGAAAGGCTAGGTCCAAGAAGAAAGAGGAAGATAAATTCATTGAACTACTCATGAAAAAATAGAATAAATTGATAAAGATACATCTGTACGAAATTGCCTAGAAGAAGTGAAGCAGATTGAAAATTTATTTTCACCCATTGAACATTAAAATATTTGCATGCATTGGTGAAGAGAACTTAAATATTGTCAGCATTTCCATGGATTGAAAAATTATTTGCAAAGAAGAAGCACAACCGATTTGCATAGCCAAGCATCAGTAAATTGTACACTGAAATGAAAATCATTGCTCCACACAAATGTAATATCCAAAGAGAACAACTATAATCACGTCATTCAGCCCATTGTGCCCAATTCCTTCGAATATCATTGAGGATTCATACTACCCAAAGTCTACTCAGATCAGGTAAATTTCTTCATGGTCAAATCGGTAGAACGAAAGTTTCTTTTCTTGATCATCCTCATAGGCATTCAATTTCTAAGGGTGTGTGAAGACAGATTCAAAAAGAGACCTAAGAGATGTGTGTATATTTTTCTTTAATTTTAAAATTGAACTTTTGCTCAAAAAAATTTAGAACTTGAATCCTTGAGAAAATTCTGAACATAAATTCTTATTAATTGCCCCCTTCTACTTGTTATAAAACTTATTCAAATAAAATTTTTATTGCGAGAAAATTTTATTCAATTTAAAATTTTAGGGTCATTACATTCTTGCTTACTCCAATGGTACTTCAAATTAATCTAGCATATAAACCAACACATTTATGTCATTATAAATTTTCTTTCTTATAATAAACCAAAAATCAATATTCAAAATCTTTGTTAATTCCTGAAATTTTCCATTAATCCCTTAATCTTCAATAACCCTTCTACAACTTCTACCAAATAATCAACAACACTAGTAAGCATTTAACCACCATCATTAACACAACTCTTATTACAAACTTAAAAAAAAATCTTAATTATCATTTTGTCTAACAATTTCCCTTTAGATGTTGCACAATTTCAATAGGTAGATCAACTTTACAATTTATGTACAAACATAAACTTTCTTAGGTAGCATAGATAACTCCTCAAGGTTCTACTATGAAAATTAAACAATCTCATTTTCATCAACTTTTTTCAAGCCTTCCTACAAATACCTTGAGAGCATTTATCATTGACAAATTTGTGAGATGAACAACTAAGCAATTCCAACAACTCTCAAGCTTTTACTTTTATTAACCAAATTTAATTCACTATCATGATAGAATAACATCAAAGATTAATACTAGTAAGCTTTTACCATTCATTCTGTAGTCTCTATTGTCGTCTGCAGATCAAATGAGAGGTGCAAATATTCTAAACTTAGCTGCACTAGAACAGACTCGTTTACTTGCAAGCGTATTGGCACAAAATAGTGACCCTAAATTTCAGGTTTACCTGCTTCTCATGACTTCAATATTTTAGTATTTCTTGGGCATGTAAAATATGTCAATGGAAATATTCAGAGTTAGACAGCCATTGATTCTAAATTTATGTCAAATTGGGAAAGTTTATCTTAAATAAATGCCGTAGGCAGCATTGTCTTGTTCTTGATAATAGTTAAAGGTACAGTCCGTGTTTTGATTGTCATTGACCATTTGTTTGCCAAGCTCTTGCAATTTAATTCATTAAACAGTGTTCAATATCTTATACGAGATTAAGATAACACGATTATGGATCAGCAAGTGGCTTACGATGAAGGGGAAGAGGAGAGCTTCAATCTTGTACATACACAAGAAGAAAGCAGACCAAACTTTTAGCCAATCAGCCAATACACATACACAAGCAGGACTTCAATAACTAAAAAGGAAGGAAAAAAGAAAAACTAAACATGCATATACACACACCTCTAATAGCGTGAAACAGAGCAGGAAAGAGGGAGGGATTCAGCTGCTTTCACCAGAAAAAAATGAACGCCCAGCTGATGGATCTAGGTCTTCAAGTCCCAACAAACAATAAAGGTAAAAAAATACAATTTAGGCATATAAATCCGAACCTTAACAGAAAAGACCTCGCCCCTGGCTCTCCGTAATCGTTATCGCCAAAATCTTGGCCCTCACTACCGATTTTCCCTTACCTCTGTCACTGTCACCAACGTTTCCCTCTTCTCCTTCAAGTGTTCAACTTTCAGTTACCGGCTACGTGTGCTACCCCCAGAAAAATCACTCTCCCCTGGCCCAACCAAGCCCTCATTCACCGTATGGATTAAAGAATGCAGACCCAGAGAATAGAGCTTCGCGTCGCACACTGAGACTCGTTCGGGTAGAGAAGAAAATGAGCTTTTACTTGAAGAAGGGTGTTTCGGTCTTTTCTTGTGACATCAAAATACTACTTAAGGACCTTGGGACTTGATTGGCCTTTTAGGATTTGTTGGGACTTAACTGGTATAAAATTGATATTTTAAGACTTTATTGTCATTTTCCTTATATTTTATCAGGTCCGCAGGACCTCTCCCTCTCTACAATTGCCACGTCGCTGGCCATGGAGGTTGCCAGGGGTTTTGTCAAGGTTTGTGGGTCAGCCATCTTGGCTTGCTTGTTCGTGGGTTTGCAATATCTTTAGCTCTTGGCAGATATTTTTACCTTGTTCTTGTTTTTTCCTTTTTGATTATTTTGTTCATCGGATCAGCTAATATTTTTACTTAGATAAAAGAGTAAGAATACTTACAAAATAGTCAACGATAGGCACTCAATATTTTAAAGTGATGAAAAGAGTAAAAACACCCATAACGTTATATGGATTGGTGCAAAAGTAATCAGACCCTTAAGTGTTGACCGTTTAGCTAACAACTAAGCAAAAGTTGACTATTTTTTTCACTGACGTAGACAAAAAAATATTCCAAAATAAATTTTTACGGATGTTGATCGATCATTGTATAAGTACCTATAATGTTACTTTAATAGGTGCAACAGTGACCAATCTGTTAAAATCAATGCCATATGGTTTCTTTCCATCACCATGTATCTCGCCTCCTTTCTTTCTCCCTATCTACTCATTTTTCTTGTTTGTAAAACTTGAGATTTAACATTGTGAGATAAGTCGTTCAAAGTTGATGATCAAGACTGAGCACATCTAACTTAAAAATATTGTCACAACCTTAAACAATTGCATTTACGATAGATTCAAAATTTTCAAATGATTTCGGCATTGTTGCAAAAAAAAACAAGCAATTTAATTTGATATTCAGTCAAAATGACATTTTCTCACATGATAGTCATACAATAACTAATTAACTTCTAGAAAATTTTATCTAGGAATATTTTTTATCTACATTAGTGAAAAATAGTCAACTTCTATTTAGTTGTCAGCTAAACGGTCAATATTTAAGGGATTGAATGTATTGATTACTTTTGCACCGATTCTAGTAATGTTATGAGTATTTTTGCTCCTGGCTGATGACTTCGTGGGTATTTTTGCTCCCTTTTTAGTTCACGTCAGTAAAGACTGACACGTGGCATGCACATTCAGTATTTAACGGTCAAAGTTAACGGTGTTAAGTCAAAGTTAACGGTCTGATTACTTTTGCACCCATCCATATAACGTTATGGACATTTTTACCCTTTTTGTCACTTTAGGATACTGGGTGCCCATCGCTGACTACTTTATAAGTATTTTTGCTCCTTTACCCTACATAAAACTCTTAACAAAATGAAACCTATCACAAGTATTACAATTACTATTCATACATTAAGCAAGACTACTCCAAAAAAATGAAAAACATCACATATTCAATGAGCTTCATACAGGTAATCGATGAGTTCAATTGTGAATACTATATTTTGTTCGGACATATTTTACATTTAATAACAATAATGATAAATTCAACAAAAAAATAAAAATACAAAAATAAAATTTAATCCTTTTTAGGATTATATTTTCAAAATTAAAAAAATTTTTAATTAATAGATTTAATTTTGTTTTAACCTAGAAAATCTTTTATTAGCTAGGATCTAATTTTTTTTAGTTCATTAAAAAATAACCAAAAAAATATAAAAATAAAATTTAATCTTTTTTAGGATTGTATTTAAAAAATAATAATTTAATAAAATCAAAAAAATCTTGCTTAAATTTTTTTAAAAAATATCTCTCAAAATTATCCCAACCATTGAAAATATTAGAAATTAACTATTGAAAATTAACTTTAAAAATTAAAAAAAATTAAAAAATAAAAAAAAAAAACAAAAGGACAGGTGAAATGATGAATCACCTACCCCTACATTGCCTTTCACAGCAAGATCAAAGGGTTGCACGATAGGATAAAAAAAAAGGGAAGCAAAACACATAGCTAGACGAGAGAAGTGCCAGACGAAAGGGAGAACAAAGCCCAGACGCGTGCGAAGGAGAAGAGCAGAGTAGAACCTGCCTAACACGCGAGCGAAAGAATGAAGGGTAGAGAAGATTTTCAACCATACACAAGGTAATTTGTTTTCTTTTTCTTTCTTTTGGTCTTCAATATAAGGGAGAGTGAGAAAGAGACCGAGGAGAGGATTTCTGGAGGAAGGAAGAACAAAGGAGACCGAGATCAAAGGGAGAGATTTTTTAAAAAAGAAAACAGAGACTAAGAGCAAGGGAGAACTGAGAGTCGAGAGAGGTTGAGTGATCTGGAAAAAAGAGGAAGGACCAAGGATCTGAAAGGGGACTGAAGATGAAAAAAACAGAGGAGACCAAGAGAGATTTTGCTCCTATTTGGGGAGAGAACACGAGAATGGGGGATCTGGAGAAAGAGGAGAGATCGAGAGTTGAAGGAGGACCAAGGATGAAAAAAATGAAAGAAGAACAGAGGAGACCGAGATCAGAGATGGAGAAATTTCTGGAGGTTTTTGGTTTTCTGAGATAACTGAGAGAGAAAAAAAACTGAAGATAAAGAGAGAATCGAGAGAGGATCGAGAGGTTAAGGAATTTGGGATTGAGGGCGATTTTTTGGAGGAAGAAAAAAAGATCGAGAATGAGATGGATGCAGTGAAGATCAGGAGTTGAAAGGAGGAGCATTGGGAATGAGATTGAAGCAGAGACTGAAGAAGTGAAAGGGGAGGATTGATCGAACCCAAGGACTGAAACTGAAGTTCACACCGTTTTGGTAACAATTTCAAGATTATTTTACATGCTTTAGATTTTGATTTCTGATTTTAAGTTTGATTGGTTTTGGAATGTATCAATTCGTTTGTAAGCCTGATTTCTAATGGCTAGAAATTGGACTGTATTATTTAAGCAATTTTTTTAGGATATGCTTCATATGAATTTGATCAGATATATAGATTAAGTGTTGAGAATAATTAATTTAATGTTCATCATGTTATAAGAACAATGCTGGATTAAGCACTCTATTCATATGATTCAATTGCCTTGCTATGTGGTAGAAGAGATTTAGTCTCAAATTATGCTTCCGTTCATGATTGAGGTTGATTTCACATTGTATTATCTAGCACTTTGTTGAGAGAATGTTGTGATGTTGCTTCAAAGGTTTGTTTAAAGTGATTACTATTCAAAACTTGTAAGGGAATGTGCATGAGCTCCACTTGGGATAAATGTTCCTATTTTCTCCATCCAGGTTTTCAGATGCACTATTGCAATTGATGTTTTTTATTATAGCTGTAACGCATGTATCATGCATACTTAGTTGGGTTCAGCTTGAAGGAAAATGTTTAAATACAATTCTTGCAACTTTTTTTTTAATTATGTTTGAGTTGGTTTTGATTTATTTCCATGATGACTCTGGTTCAAATATTAAAGAAAATCCTGTTGTTAGACCGACCCAAACTTTACTCGCATCTCTTTCTTTTTTTAAGGTTGAGATATCAATTTGTTTTTAATTAGATGTGAATTGCGTGATTGGTGGTAGTGTTCGTCATGTGAATATCATTTTGAGTTTAAACATTTGGCTATTTGTGCCATTATCCATGTTACTTCCTCTCTAAATATTAGCCAAGCAATAGGTCGAAGCTGGATTTTTTTTGAAAGAATATATTCTCAAGTCAAAAGAATAGTGAATTATTAAAATAATTCATTTCTCTATCCCTTCCATTGCTTTTATTGCATAAATCATTTAGCCAACCTTAATATTATACACCAATTGCAAATGTAAATATTTCGATTACCTATTTGTTGTGTGAGATTTTAAGAATTTCTATAAGCATTTAGAATGATTTCATACCGTGTAAATCAATAAGATTTTGCAAGTATGAGAATTAATCTTGTGTGTGTTTATATGGGTTTTAAAGGCCCATTATTGAAATTAATTTTCTCTTTATAATAAATATTTAAGTCTCATGTGAGATTTCAAGAATTTTTGTTGAGATTTAAATTAATCACATTATCGTGTGGAATAATATATCCTTGCAGATATCGTGATTCTCAATTTATATGATAAATAAATAAATAAATTTTTTCAAATAAAATAATAAACATTTTTTAGAATATTAATTAAGTAAATTAATAAATTTAAATTATAATTATATTTACTAATTAGATCTTTTGATCACATGAGATTTTTGAAACCCCATAGACCTTTAGGATAATGGTACTATCGTGTGAGTCAATAAGGCTACACAGGTATAACGATTAAGATTTCTATATTTTAAAATATACATTATATAATTACGCATTAAAATATATTTATAGTGAATATTATTTAATCTTTTTATTGTGTGAGACTTTGAATCTCTATAGATATTTAGAATAATCTCGTATTATGTAAATTAATAAGATTTTGCAGATATGATAGTAAAACTTATATGTTAATATGGGTTTCAAAGGCCCATCATTAAAAGTAACTAATTCTTTTTTATAATTTAAATTAATAATTTATTTAAGTCTCATGTGAAATTTTAAAAATTTTCGTAAAAATTTAAATTAATCATATCATCATGTAGGATAATAAGTCCTTGCAGATATAGTGATTCTCAATTTTTATAATAAATAAATAATTTTTATAAATAATCATATAATACACAATTTAAAAAAATTAATTAATTAAACTAAACTAATGTATTTAAGTTGTAATTACATTTACTGATTATATCTTTTAGTCATGTGAGATTTTTGAATCTTTGTAGACTTTTAAGATAATCATATTATCTTATGAGTCAATAAGACTCTGCAGATATAACAATTAAGTTTTTAAATATATATATATATATATATATCAATTATATATTAAATCAATCAAATTAAAAATGTACTTAAATGTATAATATTTAATCTTTTATCGTGTGAGATTTTGAAATATTCGCAGATATTTAGGATAATCATATTACCGCATAAGTCAATAAAGCTTTGCAGGTATGATGATTAAGATTCTTTAGAAACATATATATATATATATATATATATGCTTAAACAAATTATTACTAACACTTAAAAATATAAATAAATTAAGTTGCTAAATTCTTTTATTGTGTGAGATTTTGAAATCTCCACAGATATTTAAAATAATTGTATTACTATATGAACTAATAAGGTTCTGTAGGTATAGCGGTTAAATTCTCAATCATAAAATATAAAAAAATAATTTTAAATCCTTTTCTTTTCTTTATTTCAAAAATTCAAAAATTAAAAAAATAATTAAAATTAAATTACTTTTTGCAATTTAAAACACACATATCAAAATTTTAAAAATTATTTTATTTTAAAAATTATGAATTATTTCTAATTAATTTTTCTTCATAAAAAAATATTTTTACCAACAACTTTTAAGCTCGAATTATGTGGACTTTGATCCCTATCACATGATACGTAAGTCTTAGAGTCGGATTCTTAGTCAAGTCCTCCCTCATAAATTAATAAATGTTCTCTATTTTATTGTTATCATTTTTTTGAAACACGTGAATAAAAAAGGGATGATTAAAATAACTTTAAAATCATATTAATTTAGCATAACAAACTTTAGGTAATTGTTCTCATGAACAGGTGTTGTAGGGTGCCTAACACCTTCCCCATACTCAATCAACTTCCGAATTTACTGTTTTCACATACTATCCTTATTCTCCTTTAATTGGTTTTCCAAGATTTTTTTTAAAATTTTGGGGCGGCTCTATTTTATCAGGTTCTCGCCCTGAAGTCCGAACCTCCATTCATGCGCTGTCCGTATCGCATTTTTAGGTGCGACACCAATGAACAAATGAAATTTTGTAATCGACAGAGAACCATTTAGATAGAAGAGATGAGGGCACGCTTCCTTATCGGCCACTCGCTGCTGACAATGATCTTCTTGCGACCAAGAAACTTATATTTAGCACGACGCAGAGCTTCCTGGCCTGGTCTTGAGCATAGTGGCAGTTACTATCCTTGCAACAAATTGGTAGAAGCACTTGACCAACGTTCGCTCAAGCACAAGCTCCATGTGGCTCCGAATAATTAAAGCACCCACCATCTCTCTCCGATGCCTTCATGCCCAGCACAAGAAAAGAAAGCATTTTATTACTAGTGCGATTCAATTAGGAAAGTTATGCATGCCTATAAAAAGTTTGTAAATAAACATATTTGCCCATTAAGGATAACAAAAAGAAATGAAAATAAAAACAAGTCAGAGAACAGAAGAAAACATTGCAGTCCATGTCCATCACGGCGATAGCCAAAAAGCGACCTTTGGCTCGAAACTGCCAAAAGGGATCTTTATAGCATCTGGCTCACCGGAAGCCAGCATTTACATAGGGATATCCTAGGTAGGAGGGAGACCTATGCATGAACAGACTCGCGGATGAGGGATATGAATATGCCTCCACTTACTCAAGTGTTCAAGTAATGAACGAAAAAGCCAATGGTACAAATCCCACGTGTGCTTGAGTTTTGGAAGAGGAGGGGAGGGGAGGGAAGAAGGTTAATAATCAGTCGTCTCGCGACGATGACGATGCTGGAAGACCCCAAGAGCGTTGAAACTTTGAAGAAGGAGGATCGCCCTCCCCCTAACAAGGACAATGCTAGATCCACTAAGTCAAAATACATCTGGAAGAAAAACCTCCAGTTGATGTACAGACGGGTACTGTAGTAGATGAAGGGTCACTCTCGAACTGTTCCCTGATGAAGATGTCCTTCAAGGATACCCTGGTTAGGAACTCCACTAAAGAAACATAGGATGGCGATGATGACGACCGTAAGCTTGAGAATAGCAGTGTTAAGGTTTCGAAGGATGGCAACGTCCTATGTATAACATTCTCATAATGGCTACACCTGGTCGTTGTTGAAAAATTTTGATTCTCACTCGTAATGAAACTATGGGAAAAACTCTAGGGATTAGGGCTTTAAAAATGCATGTCATCAGCATTTAATGGCTCTCTAGCCCTTCCAAGTTGATTGATGACTTAGAAAATGACTTCTACCTGGTTCATTTTGAGAGTGAAGATGATTTCCCTAAGGTAGCCAGTGGGGGATCGTGGGTAGTTGCCGGCCATTACCTCGTAGCTCAACCATGGCATGTCAACTTTAACCTGAAGGCTGCCCAGATCTCTCGTGTTGTTACTTGGGTTTGTATTCCTGATCTTTACTATAAATATTGCCACAAGAGCGTCCTTTGCAAGATAAGGCAACTCATCAAAGATGTAGTCAGAATTGATTACAATACAAAAGCAGGTGAAAGAGGGTGATACGTGAGAGTTGCTGTGACCAGTTGACATCTAATAAAAAAGTTGATAGTTAGACTTTTCACCTTGAATACGAAAGTTTTCTGGTGGTTTGTTTTGGTTCTGGTCACTACAGCCACCTGAAAGAAAATAGCCTGGAGGTATCTAGGGCAAACGGCGTTCATGTTGATCCCCTTCCGATCACGCCGGTGCGGCCTGATGGAAATTCTGAGTCTACTCTAACCTTTAACAGGTCCTTTTAGTATGTTGCTTCTATATGGTTTTGTAAGCTGATGAAGGAAAACCAAAGTAAATGAAGCGGATAAACAACGACGTGCCATCCTCATAATGTGTTCACACGACGGAAGAGGGATATCCGCATCTCATGTTCTATCCCGAAAAATCAAAGACATTGATCTAATTAAAGAGACAAATTTCAATATTCATTTTCTTCATCCTCACGACGCTACAACCGATGCAGTTGCCTCGCCTCTGCACTCTCTGAACATTCTATTGGTCTTGGTAGCACAGTAATTTTTCTTTTATCGCTTGTTTGGTTCCTTATAAAATGACTAGCACAAGAAGAAACAGAGAGAAAATTTCAATGCTCTGTTTTGGAGTGACTTTCAAAAGCTTTATGTATAGTCTCAAGTTAATTGATTATTGGTGTTGTTGATGAAATATGTGATTTCATTACTTCTTCCAGTATTACTAGCAAGCTTGGACATGGTCACTAGTTTGATAGACTTTATGAGGGCATCATACAAATACCTACTACATGAATCTCCATTGCTGCTATTAATTAAAATTTGAGCCATTATCATTTGTTAGGAGCTTTAAGGAGTAAGCAATTAATATGGTAGTTTCTTGTTTGTCGCCGGTCAACACCCATACCTTGATACCTGCTGTCCTCAAGGATTCAACGGCTTTAGGCACCCCTTGTCGTACCTTATCATCAATAGTAGATGCACTTAATATGCAAAGATTGCTTTCCACACTGCTAGAAACCTGCGAAGCAAGGTAACCCTACTAATCAAAGCATTGCTAGCTTCCTCGGAGGTAAAATACCATTGCTTAAATTTTGAAGGATTCAATTATCACATCCCAGTGACACGGGTTCTCAAGTCGAGGGAGGAATAAGAGTGAAGATGGGTTTCAGTTGCATGTATTATATATGATGCAACCTGATATTTAGAATACATCTGGATAGTTAATTTATAAAAAATAAAAAATTAATATTAAACTGGACATGAAACATGTGGCATCCAAATTAGTGATTAACATATTTATTAAAATATCATATTTTTTTATAAATTTTTATTTTGGATAAAATATGATTGTATGTTTTGCAAATGCAGTAATCTTTTTATACACTTATTTCTTACCAATCGTTAGATAAAAAATCACGGTGAGGATTTTCTACTTCCCAGCTACAGCACCGTTTCTTACTACACCTAATTCGTTTCCATTATATATGTGCTAAGTGATTTATTTATCACACTAAACATTGATGCATTAACACATTTGACAAAAACTTTAATGCTATATTTGAATGCATAGAGATTTGGATTTTGATTTGAGTCAAATTCATTGTTTAGGTTATTAAAAATGCATGGATTTGAATTTGACCTAAATCCAAATTTAGTTCTACCTCAATCTTTTTGTAATTTAAAATCCTTTATAAACCCTTATTATATCAAATCCCACATCAATTTTTTTGTAATTTGATTGGGCTGTCGATGGCACTGAATAGGACTAGATTATTGGTAGTGACTAGGACCAAACCGCTGCCTCCATTGACAAGGACAAGGCCATTGCCAAGTTGGGACCAGATGGCTGACTTTTATTAAGATTGGACTACTAGCGCTGACCCAGACCAAGACCAGAGTGTAGGATAATCTAGATCGGATGGCTGACTTCTACTAGGCCTGGACTCTACTTGCGACAAGGATCAGATGACTGGATCCCACCATGATTAAGACTGATGATTTTGACCATGATCGGACTGGCGACTTTGACTAGGACCAAACCACCAACCTTGACCAAGACTTGAGTGCATGCAACAACCGAGACCAAATAATCAACTTTTACTAAGATCAAATCATTGGTATCAACCGAAACAAGACTGATGGCGTCAATCAAGATTGAATGGCCACTTGTGACCGAGATTGGACGACATCAATTGAGAACAATCGCTAATGGTCAGTTCTCGATTTGTACTGGTGGTTTGGTCCTAGTTGAGGTCATTGGTTTGGTCCTAATTGAAGTTATCAAACCCAATCACCGTGGGATCTAGCCATTCGATGACAATAGCAAGCAGCTATCCAATCCTAGTTGGCGCTTGCAGTCTTATCTCAATTGTCATTTGCACTTCAATCTTGGTCGATGCCGATGGTTTGATCTCAATAGAAGTCGCGCGGTCGTTTAGTCCTGGTCGTCACCCATACTCTAGTCCCATTCGACGTTAGTAGTCTTATCCTGGTTAGCACCAGCAGTCAATGTTGATGATCCAATCGTGGCAAAAGTTGTCCTTTTGATCCTAGTCATCGCTAGTTTTACGATCTTAGTGGAAGTTTGTTGTTCGATCTTAGTAAGCATCGATGGTTCAATCCTAGTGGAAGTCGGCTGTCCAAACTGTCGTCTTTGACTAGGACTAGATCAACGATGTTGTCCAAATTGTTTTTAAATTCAAACATAAAATTTAAAATTTTATTTAAAATCCAAACAAAGAATTTTAATATTATAATTAAAATTTTTTATATCATCCAAATAATAAATTTAGAATCTATGAATTTTAAATGTGAAATTTCAAATATGAGATTTTAAATATAAATTTTCAATCCAAATCCTTCTATCCAAACACAACCTAACAAAATTGTTAGGGAACTCCAACAGGTATTAGTGATTTATCTATCAAATTGATTGACTATTGGTGTTGGTGGTGAAAAATATGATTTCATTACTCTGTATGATGACATAGAAAGTCTACTTCAACCATGGCTTTCGTTCTGAGCCATTCTTCATCATCAGCAATAATGGTGGATCAATAGTTCTTCCCTTTAGTAGAGGAAGCCCTTGGAATCTGGTCAGAGAAAAGAAACTTCAAGCCTTCGCTTTTAATGGAGATCGGCGACGACGAGAATCATGACGCAAAGGAACTAAGATACATGGTGGAGAAAGGAGCTATAGGCTAATAAATTTAAATGGGGACGCATATGCACGGAAGGGTCCAGAAGACAAGCGGTAGAGCATAGCTCTGAGCTACACGTCGGGGAAGATGGCGAGCCCCAAGGGCGTGGTGCTGCATCACAAAGGTGATGGCTTTGAGCGGAGCTCTGATGCGAGGAATGAATGAAGGAGCTGTGTATCTATGGACACTTTCTGTGTTTTATTGTAATGGCTGGCCTTACACCTGGACACTTGCTTCGCTTTGTGGCACCACAAGCTTAAGTTCATCAACTCCCATGCAAATGATGGTGGGAGGGAGAGTGAAGCTGCCAAGCCTTGGTGAGTCCTATACTATTAAAAAAACGAACGATGTTAGCGAGAAATGAACAGCAAGTGATGGATGCATCGATTTAATTAATTTATAATTTATTTTACACTATCATATAATATAAATTATTTAGTTATTTTTCAAAAAAATTATGACTAAATTTATACTTTTATCTAGTTTAAATTCATCTTAGTTTTCCTATTTGCCTTGAATGGACAAGTAGTTTGCCCACACATACCCGGGATCGTTATGGGCCTACTCTTGCTGTTTAGATCCCAGTCAAGCCCGTAACTTTTATACCCTTGATTGGCCCATCACATGACATATTGTCAGCCTGTGACCCGAGGTTGTTTGATGTTTCTTAAATTCGAAGCCGAGCTGACGAGAAAATTTCTCAGGGCTGTGGCTTGGGGCAATATTTGACCGCTAGTGCAAAGGAAGGAATTAGAAATCATTCTCTGATCAATGTCTGTCAAAAAGCGACCACTAACAAAAATCTAACCCAAACCAAAACTCGTCAAATAAAATTTATCAATTAAATCTATGTACAATAATTTTTTATTTCATGATATTATTTTGGTTTAAGGTTTGGTTAAACACACATCTAAACTCTTGACATGCTTTTGGAAGGCTTTTAACTAGGTGAATAAATCAAGTGCAAAGATGATTAATTTTGTTAATTGGGAAAAGTGTAAAAACAAAGCAAACTCATGGCCAGAGTTGTGACTTTTATTCGTAATAGCAAAACAAAACGTTTTTGATTAGCTAGAAAAGTTAGGGTTTGATGTGTGTGTATATATATATATATATATATGTTGTTAGCTCGACCCAAGAAGTATTCTTTACATTTTGTCACCATTTAAAGTTTTGTATACTAGGATTTGGGCATTAGAAAAACTCAGAGCAAATAGTTGGAGTTATGAATACATTTTGAGCTCTTTTTTTTTAAGATTTTTTTTATTGCTCTTACCTAACTTTCTCTTTTATATTCTGAGAGAGGTTCACATATTTTGTGTATTTATATCAATTAACACTAATTTTTTCCTCTTTTTTATATTTAGTAATATACTCTCTCTCTTAAAAGATGTAAAATATTTTTAATTAAATTTTACTTTTCAATAAAGTAGTTACTTATTTTCAAACTAATACTATATTTTCATATATATACCCCTATTTTTAATAAGGTGTTTCATTCTAAAATAAATATAAAGTGATTTATTCATTAGGAGTACTTTTGAAAAAAAAATCAATGATTACACTTTGAAATATTAAAAATATCTTAAATTTTTTAATGGAGGAAATATAAATGTTTCTCTTACTATGTGAATAAAAAAATTATACTTTAATCCTAAATAAATAAATAAAGTATTAAATATTAATAAAAAATGAAAAGATATAATAATATATTTGGTACGGGATGTTATCTTATACTCCCTCTGATCCCATTTATAAAGTATATTTTAGAAGGTTTATTCGGTCTCGTTTATATATCATAGTACCACTTTTTAGGTAATATTTAAAAAATATTTTTAAAATTACCCTTTCTAAGAGAGAAAAAATAACATGGTATTACTTTTTATATTTGTTATATAGGGGCATATTTAAAATTTTATACATTTTTATTCCTTTTATTTCTTTTGCATTGATATTGATGACATTAATAGAAATGACTTATAAAGAGAATTAGAGAAATACTCCCTCCGTTAAAAAATATAAGGTATTTTTTAAAAAGTTGGATGTTAAAAAATATAAGGCATTTTTAATCTTTCGATGTGTAATTATTATCTTTTTTTTCAAAAGCGCCTCTATTAATAATGAATTTATATTTATTGTAGGGTGTTTAATAAGGGTAAATATAAAAAGATATGGTCGGTTTGAAAGTAGGTAACTACTTTATTGGGGATGAGATTCAATTAAAAATGCCTTATATTTTTTAAGGGGAGTGTATCTCTTTTTGTTTTGAATATAATTTTTTTTTGGTAATGTCATGTGTCTTGTTTATTTTCAAGATGAGATAAACTCACCTTAATATAATTGAAATGAAATGGGACTGATCAGGATAGATTTAGCATGAATATCCCATGACATTCATTAGGGATGTTCTCGAGATGGGATGGGACTGAGACATCTCTGTCTCCTGTTCCCATCCTGAAAAAAATTGGGATTGAATTTTTATTTCATGTTTTATCTCATCTTAAAAGTCATCTCATTGTATGAGGGATTGGAATGAGATCAAGACGTCCTACCATCCTGATATATCAAACAATATGAGAGAAATGTCTAGATAATAATATTCATTAAAATTTTAAATCATATAATTTATTAAATCTAAAATCAAAACAATACAAGCACATAAATCATAATAATTTAAAATAATTATTAAATTACATTAATCACAGCTATAAGTGTATAACACATTGTGATGGCAATTACAAATAAGTTATAAATTATAAAAGTAATAACAACAAATAAGTCAGGCACAAATTAAGTCATTATTTTTCTTCTTTAGTTGAGATATGCCAGACTAATTACTCTTTCAAAAATAAAACAAAAAATACGATATAAATAAAAGTTATTAAATAGATAGATATAAAAATAAATTATATTAATATAATTAATATATTATAAAAAATATTATTGTGTACTGTTTAATCTGTGTCATTAAAATTATTAATATAAAAAATTTTAATTTTAAATAAGAATAATACGTCTTGAAATTATAAATGATATAATTAATATATATAAAAATTATATTAATATAATTAATATATAATTTTAGAATAATAAAAATAATATATATGTATATGTAATATTCAAAACAAGATTAGACGTTCTGATGATAATTTTATATCCCGTCTTGATTGTTTCTGGATCAAGACAAGACCCATCATACAAGTTGAATTCTCCTTCGTATCAAGGGCCGGGCACGCGTTGAGAACCTGAGACAGTGATCCACAATTTATGAGACTGTTACAGTGCTAGTGGCCAGCACGGGCATGGCGCCAAGCTACTTACGAGGGACAGTTGGCTTTCGAGTTCGAGACTTGCGAGAGTGAAAATCAAATCCCATTAATCCACTGTTTTTGAGAGTCGTTCTATAAAATTCAAGAGTAACATTGGCTTATTTGGTTTTTTTCCTTTTTTTTTTCAGGGATAATAATGTATTTAGGTTGCCGAAACCACTTAATTTTATACAAGGTCTAGTGTAATTTGAATATTCTCTACAAGTTTAAAGAACTTACTTTAAACAAATTTCAAAGATAAAATGACTGGTTACCTCTCATTTAAAAAAGAGAACATCATGTGAAGAAATATAGGACATGTATACGTGAAAACTGAACGTTTCCTTATAAAAACGAGTCATTTTCTTATAGAAAATCAAAGTTTACTTGTTAATTTCTCGAGTTTTTTTTTTTTCTCTCTAAACTTGGAGAAATACAAAACACGTACAGGTAGAAACTAAACCACATATCCTTTTGTAAAAGAACGAATACCATCTTCCCATCAATAATTGAAGCAAGCTTGTTGACCTTTTTTTGTTTTCTTTGGGAGAAACTTGGATAAGATTTTAGAAGGAAATGTTTGGTTTTCACATGTACATCTGACACATTTTTGGGTAACAGGTTCTCTCTTTGACAAATCAAGAGTGCTTCAGTTATTTCACGTTCGAATATATTTTTAAGTCAATCCTTTAGATTTATAGAGAATATTCATATTGTATTAAAAAATTGTCAAAAATAGTTTTAAAATTTTTTCTCGGCCAGTTACCATTAATAATACTATTTTTGACAATATACTTGTCAACACTTATTAACGGTCAAGTAAGTGTCAATAAAACAAATATTGACAGTCATTGATGCATATTTTGACACTTGTAACCCTCAAAAATAATTCTTTTTTTTAGCAGTGATTGGTCGTTGTCTGAAATTGAGTAATGGCTATAAATAGTAGCTCAAGGGTCCATTTTTTAACACAATGCCTGTTGGGATAATTTTTACAATTAATTTTAAAATCTAAAATTATAGTTTTGTAAAAATACATCTAAACTCTCCTGTAATAAGTTATGATTAATTATTAATTTAAAATTATAATTTTTTTATAAATATCCAAACACTTATTATATATGTCAAATTCAATTATGAACCCAAAATTCTGTTTTTTTTTATATTTAAATATTTTTATACATGCCAAAATTAATAATGAACTTTTATAAAATGGAAGTTATCTGATTTTGGATAATTTGATAGAAAGTATAATTGAAGGACAATCATTCCCAGTGCGCATTGGAAGCTCAAAATTTGTGTCATGATATGCGGATATACATATGGTTGAAGCATCTGTAGAGATGGGTAAGAGAGTAGAAAATATTTTGCACTGACTGTGCTCTATTTTTAAAAGACTAGATGGTTTTAATTTGGGAGAATCACAAATAAATTCATCTAAAATAGAAAAATAATAATTTGATTTTGCAAAATGTAATAGTGCCTTCTAAGTTCTAAGAGATTTAATTGCCATTAAAGCTTTTTATAAAATGTCAAAAATATCTCTTAATCTAAAAAAGTGTAACAAAGTTTTTTCATTCATAATTTTAGTTCTAAAATTCGTATCTTTAGTTCAGGAAATGATTAAAGTAGGCATTTATACCTTTCTTTTACCATTTGTTTTCAATCAACAAAATTTCTTTTGTTCACAACTTTAGTTTAATGAATTATTAAAGTGATTTGGGCATTCGCAACCTTCTCTCGCCATTTTTATTCAATCAATAAAGTGCAAAATTTTTTTTTCACAAGTTTAGTTTAGTAAATAACTAAAATGATTTAGACATTCACAATTTTGCTTTAGTTTTTAGAATTAAGTAGTATTTATGTCATTAAATAAAAAGCTTTAATGATGATTAGACCCTTTGAGACTTGAAAAATATTATCACATTTTAGAATATTTTTTAATTGTCACTTTTCTATTTTATAGGTTTATATTTGTTATTCTCCCTTTTAATTTTTAAAGAGCTGCGTTCAAATCTATTTGGAATTTAAAAAAGAAGGGAATATATTCTCTGTTCCATCTCTGCCAATGAATATATTCTCTTTTCCAATCATAGTTATTCCACTAAAATGGAAATAATGAGTTCCAAATATTCCTTCATGTTCTTGTTTGCTGTCTTACACTATGTTTGATCGGTAAGGAAAGGGAAGGAGAGGTGAGTGGGAGAGTGGGATCTATGCAAATCTCTCTAATTTGGGGAAAAGATTGAGAGCAAGAGGAAGAAATTTTTTTAAAAATATTACATTTTTCTCTCCCTCCCTTCAATTTTCACAACCAAGCTCGGTTCTTGAAGAATCTCTGCTTGTGCAAGTTTGTTCTTGAGATTAAAACACAAATATATTTTAAAAGTTTTTCGCCAATTATATATTGGTAACCTTAAATTTTGAATGGTGCAATATTATTTTAAAAGTTTGAAAAATGTTGCAATTTTACCTTAAAGTAATGCTTAACTAATATTAACTATTTGCTGAAAATTTTGACTAGAGTTAAAAAACAATTTTATCTAAATTTTTTTAAAAAAATAATTGATATCTTAAACTTTCCATTAACATAATATTTTTGAATCATCAATATTCAAATTATAAAAAAATTCTAACAGCCCATTGTCATTGTTAAAATATAATTTATATTTATAGATTTTGAGTTGAGGTTTCACCCAAGGTTGTTTCCATATAAATCAATTCTATCTTGAACACTTCACAAATTTTTTCTTAAAATCCAGACTTATCTTTATTTTGCTCATGAGTAGGTCTCAATTTATCATGCTTAAATATAAACTTGTTCAAACTTGTATGAGAGCAACATAAACTACCCTTAATTTGGACTTCAAGACATTCAATATAATTCAAATTTAAAATATTTTTTTGATTTTAGATTATAACAAGTTGAATCTTTTTTTTTTAATCTGAAAGTTAATAACTAAAAAATATTATACCAATTAAAAGTTTAGGATATAAATGATTATTTCAGACAAACCTTCAAAACAAATTTACCCTTGAACATTCAAAATAATAATTAATACTGGTCAAATGTTATGTAGATGATTAACATTGCATCAATTTTAAAACTTCTATAATAATATTGTACCAATCAAAAATTAAAAATATCAGTTACATTTGGCCAAAAAAACTTTTATGACATTTGCCTTGACTCTTTTTCCCCTCCCCCTTCTTGATGGAACCAAACAGAACAATCTACCGACATTCAAAGTGATTGAAATATATTCTCTTCGTACTTTTTATCATTCGGCTAATAAAAATGATGTTGGGCGACTTCCCCCCCCCCCCCGGCCCCCGGGAAATATCCTTCGGCTTAGTATTGAAATTCTTAGAACAGAAATTATTTAGCAGCCTTTTTCTTCCACATACTCAATCCCAAGCAGGTGGAAAATTGGCATCCAATGTGCACCATTATTGTTCGATCACAACTCATCAGAATTTGCACAACATAATACTCATAACCAAATGCAAACTGACGCACTAGTTACGAATACTGTTCACACAGTAATCAAGACTCCAGAAGAAGAAAACATCATTATATAATAATACACACTCTCGGTGAGCTTCAAGCCTTAGCAGGCAAGAAAGCTCTCCGGGCTGTCGCAAGGCCAAAGGTCCATGGCACCCAAGAACCTGAAAAGCATAAAGGAAAAGAGAAATTAGTTTGCACAAGAATGTGATTTCAGCAGAGCTAAAAACATCCATGTTAGACAAAAAAGTAGAGTTCATCGCATATGTTTAAGAATCCTAAAAAATACTAGACAAGTAATCAGAATTCTTTCCAAAACGATATATAGTTATAGTAGGAGACAAACCTTGGCATTGACTCCATCTGGCACAACTCGATTCTCTGACTTAAATTTCAGGTAGTCAGCGCGGCTAAATTTGGTAAATCCCCTGAAAATAGAAAACAAAAGATGATTCTCACAGTCAATTTGATAAACTAACATAGAACTCAGCTAAAAAGGTTCACATGTACGCGGGAGAAAA
>NW_026555812.1:0-49390 GCF_029017545.1 Prosopis cineraria | reverse complement strand
TTAACTTATTAATTTACTAGTACCACTTGTTAACTTATTAGCGAAACCTGTTAACAATACTTTTCCAAACTTTCAATCCTGGTGACTTGTTTAAAGCCTTAATTTAACTTGTTAGTCTACTAATACTACTTGTTAATTTAACTTTTTAATTTACTAACATTTAGAAAGTATTGTCACTAAGTAGTATTAGTAAATTAACAAGTTAAGCTAAAATTTTAACAGGTCATTTAGAATGAATTTGTATAAGGTATTCTCAAAAATTTTTACTATTGAATTAACAAGTAATATTAATAATTAAAAGTTAAATTAGAATTTTAACAAGGCAATAATATTGAATATTTAAAAGTATTGTCAAAAATTTTTGTGAGTGAGTTAATAAGTAAATTTATATGTAAATTTATATGTTAAGTTAGCATTTAAAAAGTCACAAAAGTTAAACAGGTAGAAGATGTTGCCAATAAGTTTTACTAGTGGATTAAAAAATACTATTAGTGAAATAACAATAATATCATTAGCAATTTACTTAGCCATTGATTTGAAAATTAGTTATGTTATATATTTGTTTTGGCTTTATATAATTAAGATGTTTCATTAGTTTAGTGGTTAATACTTTTTTAGTACACCAGGGGTCTCGAGGGTTCAAACCCCTTGGCCACTCATGGGTGTCTATTTTTTGTGGTTGGCATTGGAGTTCTAACAATGATCTGACCATTGGAGCTTTGGCAACCTCCATGGAGGTGGTTGGTTGGTTCTGATAATGGTCTAATAACTCGCAACGGAGCTTGATGAGGTAGATTTTTTTTAAAAAAATAATATTTGAAGGACATTATAGTAATTTTTTAAAAATTTATTTTTAATTTAGTGCCTTAGTCCTTAAGTAAATTTTTAGAATCCCTTGAATGTAATTTAAAATAATGTCACACTCCTTAGTCTTAAATAAAATTCTCTCCTTTTTGTTATAGTTAAGTTATTTCCATGATTTCTTTCTTTCTATTATCCCTTCTATCTACTAATTTATAATCTTATTTTAGTTTATTTATTTCCCTTAACCCATTTCATTTTATTTTATTTATTTCAACAACTAAACATATTTTAAGTCAGGGAATTGTACTTTGCTCATTTAGATTTTTTTTTTCTTGACATGTACATTAAGAGGTTTGTTGCATGAAAGATGTAATTTAAGAAAATTCACTTGTTTCTAATTACTAAATTATCATTCTCAACACATATTTTATATTGAGAAAATGATAATAAAATCTCTTCGAATTATATAAATATTAATGTGCTTACTTGAAATGAATTAATTTTACTAAAATTTTTAAAAAACTTTTATATCAATAAATTTAAAATAAAAAAATTATTTTATCTTTATTAAAAATAACAGTCCCACTTATAAATTTTATTTAAAAAATAATAATTTTTTTTTTATGAATCGCAACAATTGAAATAATAAATCATAACTTGTTAAATGTAATTTTATTATAGAAAAAACGAGCTTTAATAACATTTTTATTTAATGAATAATAATTTTATTTTTAAATTATAATAGTTAAATTAAAAATTAAAACTTATCAAATTTTAATTTTAAATATTAAAAATAAGTTATCAAAATAATAAATTCATTCACAATTTTTATTTAAATAATAATAATTTTATTTAAAGATTGTAAGATTTGATTAAGAAATCATACCTTATTAATAAAGATAAAATAATATTTTTTATTTAAAATTTATTAACATAAAAATTTATAAAAATTTTAATGAAATTATAGTATTTTGAAATACAATTATTATTTATATAATTTAAAAAATTTTATTATTATTTTTTCCTTTATGTTTCATGACAAATCTGAAAGGAGTCATATCATTTACGTTCCATGGAGGAGCTATATTTATCTAAAATAATAAATTTTATCCTGATATATTGACGTTGGGATTTGGAAGATAATAGAAATTAGGAAGAAGAAAAATCTATCAAAGATATATCAATGTCTTTGCTCTTTTGGGATCTATTTGGATATATTTGAAGTACGGTATGGCGTAGGGACGTCACAATCCATCACAGATCATCAAGCAGACATATTCAATAGATTTGGTAAAACTGGAAATCAAAGGTACGGTGTTCATTTAATCATGAAGAAAAGGCTATAATTCATGTGAAAACATGTTCAACCTCAGGTGATCTGTACTGCAGCTTCAGTGTGACTGGTAAATTTTGATCGCTACGGCTAATGTGTAACGATTCTTGAAGATAAAAATGATATTGTTGATTCAGAAACAAAACTCAAGGCCTACGAATCCTTTGGTGTCTCCACAGCCCAAAATGGAAGAAGGCAGTTGCCCACCATATCCACGCCTTCCTGGAACACGACCGCCATGCCCATGTAGAAGTGAGATTCAATGTGGCAGTGGAAAATCCACACTCCAGGATTATCAGCCTGGAATCTCAGCGCCGTCCATCCATAAGGATGAAGAGGCACAGTGTTCTTCAATATAGGTTCACAAATTCATCAGCTTCTTCCCATCACTTTCAATGTCGAACTTCCCATTCCCAAACCCTAGAACCCAGAAATTGTGCCCATGGAGATGCCATGGATGTGTCTCGCTGTTCTCTGGGGTCATCGTGTTGGCGTTCTGCAGAATCACATCCACGGTGGAATTGAAATCCAGCTTGTAAATTCCGTTCCCTGAAGTGGCATTCACATTCCGAGGTACGCTGTAGATATCATAATTTGCAGAATCGTAGTTCTCTGGGGGTGGTGTTTGATCGTCAAAAGCACGAGTTAGATTATACTTCAGGGCAATAAGATAGGGGGTAGTAGGAAGGGTCAATGAAACATTGTTTAAGGACCACTTAGTGTAGCCATCTATAGTGTTTTGAGTATTGAGAAGCACTATGACTCTATCTGCCTTAGGAGGTGGTGTTTGGATGAAGCCATGCCTGGCTTTGATGGCAAGGCTTTGAGATAAGCGTGATGAAGAATCATTCCAAACAGGGCCTGGTGGTGGAACTGTTGTGGGCTTTCTTTTGGGGTGGTTTGGGAAGTAGTTGAGGATGGCTAACCCTAGTGGGGTTGAGGGTTTTCTGCTAACAACATTAGTGGTGATCCAGTAGTTTCTTGAGGGATCTTGATTGGCTTTCAGAAGCACTGAGTATGTCTCACCAGAGTATATGTATAGGTTCTCCACCTCAAATGGTTCCACATAGTGCCCATCAGCTTCTACAACAATCATCTTATGACCCTGCAAACAAATGATACAATTCTTAAACACTACACATTTAGAAATTGTACAATTGCACAGACCTGCCGAGTCTGGACATTTCAAAAGGGTCATATCTTTGATTTCCATGTTTTAGACACTTGAGTTAAACAATATTTCACACTGCCCAAGGCATATCGTCTATATGAGTATTTGGTTTCACGTTGGAAACTCTTTTGGTGGTTTCTAATGTGGAACCAAAGATGTTCTATATCTCTATGCTTTCAAGGTATGGACTTGCATATGAAAGGTGGCTAAAGTACCTCAATTTGGAAACTGAGAGATGAAAGGGAAGTCAAGCTACCAATCCTGAGTCTATATGTTTTACCAGGCTCAACTGTTAGTACATACGGTGAGCATTCAGAATCTGTTGCTTTACACACTTCATTTACCGAGCTAGAAGAACCCAACAGAGAGCAATTGAACCTTCCTCTTCCATTTATCAACAATGACTGAAAGAACATGAAACAAAACACTTTGTAAACATAATAATTTTCGATTTGTTTTTGTGCTTTATAGAAGCATGCTCTGTTAGCATGTAATGCCACTTACTTGAGGCTCCCCAACAAAAACAAAAGGTATAGAAGACAAGCCTATGGCTTCATCGAAAGTGCTTTTGTGGTACCAATCAGTGAGAAGGATGTTATGGTCATGTTCATAGGTAAACGGCTCAGATTCCTCTTCAGGGAGAGCTACAATAATGGACCCAACTAGCCCAGCTTCTCTTTGCATGCCATAATGTGCATGGTATAAAAATGTACCAGCCTGGATGTTTCACCAAAAAAATAAAAGAATGAATAAAAGTGAAAAAGCTGATTTTCATCACAAATAATAAGATGAAATTTTTTTTTTAGCCACATTGTCTTGTCTAGAAGCTCACCTTGTCAACAACAAACTTGTAAATGAAGGTATCCCCAGGTAGAATGGGACATTGAGTAACCCCTTCTGTTCCATCACTCCAAGGTGTTCCTCTCTGCCATCAGTAGCGCAAAAATACAACCATTATACCTCAGTAGTTAGGATTGGTCTGTGTATACATTCGAAACAAAAAGGAATAAGAGTCTACTACGGCATTACCTGTCGTATACCGTGCCAATGGATTGCAGTGTTCTCTGTTGGCAAACTGTTCTTGACTTCAACAACGATTGTATCACCCTGCTGTGCCAAGATTGTTGGTCCAGGACTCCTCCCATTGATGGTCATAGTCAGCTTCTTCAAGCAATCTGGAGATCTGTACTCGTACTTTATCTCCCATTTGTAATGCCGAGACCTGGAATCTACTCTTGAAACAGTCATCAGAACCATCAATAACATTAGTGGCAACAAAACTCATTGAGCTTCCTCTTTGCATTGAAGACTCAGCCATTTTTGTTTAGCTGAGAAGTTGCTGAGTGAAGACTAAAGATTGAAATGGCATTCTAATTCGAGTCTGTGCCAATATATATAAGAAGTTAGTCCAAGTGGAGTCAAATTGAAGAGTCTAGATAGTATAAGGTTACACTGATTTATACATAGGCCCCCCTTTTTTTAAAAAAAGATTTATGGTATCAATATACGTAGACTATTATTTATGTTATATTGCTATCACATTCTTCTCTTGGACAAGAGTTGCTTTATGGACGCAAATTTGAAGAAGCATATTTCTTGAGTAGATATTAATTAATGCCAAAATACGAGTCAGCATGTGCACATTTTAGTTAATCCATCCTTTTCCGTTGGAACAAGCCATCCTTTTTACTTTGATATAGAAAAACTAGAATAAAATAAAATCTGTAAGCATGCCTCTGTTGCTCATGATGATAATAGAAAAAGAAAAAAACTACCATCTTTTTCCACAACAGGATATAGGAAAACCATACAAGATTTCATTCAGGTGAAGTTGACTGACGCTCATCATCTTAATCAAGACATAGAAGATCTCTTTAAAATCTGTTTGGTTCAAGGGGAGGAAAGGGAGAGGGTAGGCCCTCCCCCCCTCCAATTCGGGGGGGTGTTTGGAGGGAAGGGGAGGGGAGGGGCTTCCCTCCACCCAACCAAAGGGGCTCTTCTCCCCCTTCCTCCAACCAAACATACCCTTAGAGTAAGAAAAACTCATGTAAAACGATAAAATCACTCTCAAAAATCACAAGCATCACTAGCCAGCTAATTTTCATATTCTCCAAGGTCATGTTTGGTATGATGAAATCATTTTATGCGAAATGAAAGGAGAAATGGAGAGTGAGAGCATGTTCCATATATGATATATCCCTTATTATTATTATTGTTATTATTATTTTTGGGTTATCTACAGGCATTATCTCATTGGAAGCAGTTCTATTCAAGGTATTGTCAAGCATTAAATGTAAGCATATCTCCTAATGGGAATTTGAACTTTGGTTTACCACATTGTGAGGCACTATATATTTATATGATATAGGGTAAATGAGAAAAGTATCCTTGTATTTTACCAATAGCTTTATAAACCCTAAACTCATTTCTTATGTAAATTATTTTTTAAATTTTTAAAAATAGTGCAATTTAGTCTCTGCTATTAACAAAAGTTAATTTTGATCGTTAGTTGACTATAAGATAATAGAAAATGACTTTAAAAATTATAGAAAAGAATAAAAAATTATAATAAAAGATTCAAACATTACAGACAAAGAACTTAAAAAATTACAGGAAAGGATCACTTTTTTTTTAATCTTTTTTTTGTCATTTTTCAGTTAACTAGTGGTTAAAGTTAACTTTTTGTTAATTGTAAAGATCAGATTGTACTGTTTTTAAAAAATTGAGAGATAATTTATATAATAAATAAATTTAAAGTTTATGATGCTATTGGATATAAAGTTTAGGAATGTTTGTGTATTTACTTTATGATATATCCCTTATTTGAGAGAAGTGTTAATTCTTTAGAATTTAAATTATTGTGTGCCAAACAATTAAGATGGAGATTTCTCTCTTTCTCCTTTCATTGAATCTTCCTTCACTCGTACAAACCATGACCAGTATTATGCCTTATAGTACTTTGATCTTATATAATCAACAATAAATTGTATGATATATTATCAAGGAACGAATAATACAAAAAATAGGGGACACACACAACTTTTTTGTTTTTGCGACATATTTTAGAGGATTCGTATCGTAAATAACCCACGGCAAGGAAAGGATGGCACTTTTGTTTTCGGGGAAAGTTAAACAAAGGAAGTTAAAGCTGATGATTTGTTCTCCCAAAAAGATGTCAGAACACATTGGGATGAGAAAGTATTAAATAATAATCTACTTTCTGAAAAATGGATTACTTTGATAATCAGGTGATTGATCAATGATGATGCTAAACTAGAGAATCTGGAGAACACGTATGTTGCGGTTCATGAATGACAAGACAACGGTCCCTTCCTTGTGACATGGTGCAGAATCTATTTCACCACTAAGACTAGACACTCTTCATATTGAATCATGCATAGAACCTTTTCTTCTCTCTCTCTCTCTCTCATTTTTGTTTTCAAGGTCCCATGCTGATATATATGGCTTGATATCAAAATAAAGTTGATTAGAAAGGTATATTAATTGGAGTGAGTAGGACGGATGAATTCAGTATTTGCCTTGTATCAAATTCAGCTATCTTTCAAAACTTGGTATTTGTTTGTCTAACTCATGATATAATGAGCTAGAATTTAACCTTTCATTTAAATATGAAAGAAATTAGGGAGGAAAGAAAATTAGGGGAAAAAAAACCTTTTAAAGGCAATATATGTTTTTCTTACTTTTTTGAGGTTTTTATAAAATCGACAGAAGTTGTATATCGCTTTGTACACAAGGATGTCAAAAACGGTTGTGCCTCAACTCGATAAACGCTGCACCAAAGCCCAGGAGAGGCTGGGTCAAAACTAACATGTAAAATCTAGCGCAGCTGGCCTTATAAGGATCCATGATCAAGGATTTAAAAGTTAATGGTAAAAACTTTAATTGAATTGGGGTTAAGGTAGTCATTAACAAAACATTTCGTTAAATCAATTAAAATACTAGTTCACCTAATTAGAGCAATTCAATTTTGAATACTATGGTATTTTGTACCCAATGAATGCAAAATTATAGTTTTCAAAAAATAAAGTTATTACATTTTTACTTCCCTCCTTGAAAATATCATTTGTTCATAAATTGTTGTAGTGTATATTATTGACAGTTTATTTATGTTTCAAGCATAGACCTATTTATGTAAAATAAAGAAAAAAAGGAAATCTTTTTGCCCATGAGTTGAACTAATTCCTCATCCTCTATTAATAAATTTGTAAAATAGATGTCTACTCGACACCTACATTAAAAGCCTAATAAACAGAACAAGGGAGAGGATGCAGATTGGATGTGATCAAATTTTGAATGCAACGTTTTGCATTAAGAGCTAAAGCGAGAGCCATGAAATGTATAAACCAACCTCAACAAATTGTACTCAAATTCTCAGGCGTCTGTGATTTATTACTACAAGATTTTGTTAAATATCAAGGAGCATTTTTCACCAAACAAATTCTAATGTAATATGATCTTTGTCTTCTTTCCTTTCATTTTCAACCACCGCCAGTGAGCGTGATTGATGTTGCTTCGACCATCCACCATTGACAGGTAGTGGAGCTTGTTGATTTGCTATTGTATGTTTGTGAAGATCTCTCCGTTGTTCCCATTTTTTAGCCTACCGTGATCTATCATCTTGAGGTGCTAGTTGTGGGTCTGTTACCTTGTGTCTAATATTGATCTTCATTCCCTCTGCCATCTCTGACCTCTTCTCTTCCTTCTTCATTCCTGGCTGCCGTTGATAAGAGAGAGCTGAGCTGCTATGCATTCACAGTTATTGGTCCACCATTCTCGTAGCCGGTGTTTGCTTTGTTTCTTTTTCCTGAACATCTTTCTTTCACTATTATTTCTGTTCGTGAATGATAACCAAGTAAATAATTGATTTATGGATTAGAGGCTAAATTGATGCTAGCTTCTTCTTCCCCTATTCCATGTTAGAATGTGCTCTTCCCTTTGCTATGCGTGTTTCGTCGAACACTTGAGGGTGTTTGGAAAAGGAAAAATGTGATCAAAGTTAAAGGAAAATTTTGTATTTTGAGAATTTCAGGTAAGTGAATAACATCCCAACTAATTTTTCAACAAAATTTCCTTTACTAGAATATTACATTTTTATGCAAATTATGTTAATAACAACAATTTGATTTTTGGCTATTTTATTAATTAAATTACTTTATTTTGTGAAATTATTTTATCATATTTGATCATTTAGTTAATCAATAAATATAAGTTTGAATTTTAATTATAGGATTTTATTATGAAAATTATTGAATTGCTACAAAAAAAATGATTCATGCGAGTTTAACATTAAAAATTAAAATTTTATTTTAATGGTGCATATTTTCTTGCATGTCTGAAATTGGGTTTAAAAAAAAGAGTTTATATAGAACACTAGTTGCTAATGGCAATTCCATTAGCCCTTGGCGTGCCATGATCAATTACTAGCTAGTTTGATTTTCATAAGCTTTGTTCTCACATCTGTTATTCGTGGGTCTCATACTTATGTCAATTTCGTGGCTTCAATCATGTCAAGTTAGTTACCATCATGGACCGTGCGTTCACCTTTGTTTCGTAACTTCGGCCTCGTCCGATTACTTATCCTCATAGACTAGTCTACGTTTGTTTTCATGACATAAGCCACAGTTGGTTTTTTACCCTCATGAATTGTGCATTCAAATTTGTTAAATGTTCCGATAGCCTAGTAAACAGTGGCAGAAAACAACAGGTTTTGGGGTTTTGGCTACCAGAATAACCATATATAGATAACTACTGAAGCAAAACTCAAGCTTTGGACACAAGCATGGTTCAGAAACACAAATGCTTCACAGTAAAAGTCACAAAAACCTCTCTTTATTTTCAGACCTACCCTATCAGCCGCTACAAGAGCATCTCTGTTATAATTGAATGGCAAGAAGTACTGGTTAAAACTCAACAATAAAACAGCACAAAAATACACAAATCATTGGCACTTTTCTCTTTTTTTACTTCATGCGCAAGCATCATCAAGTGCAAGGACTCCAGGGAGTTGCTTCCCCTCAAGAAGCTCTAAGCTGGCGCCCCCACCGGTAGAGATGTGGCTCATCTTGTCAGCAAGCCCCACCTTCTCTACCGCGGCAACTGAGTCTCCTCCTCCAATGATGGTAGTCACCCCCTTCCCACTCAGCTCTGCTAGTTTCTTGGCCATAGCCTGCACAGAAATGAGAATAGGCCATCATGCTAATGCCCAGAGCACAGGAGTTCCTCATGGGTTACATGCCGTAGCACTCTTGTATAAGATTAATCTACATCATGGACCAAGTGATCAATATTTGCTATGACGGGATTGTAACAAGGTCCTTTATTGTAAATGTCACAAACTTGCAATCCTTCGATGTGATATACCCGAGGAAATAAGTTGGTAAGAAAATTAAAATGGAGTGAAACAATATTCCAGTCCAGCTAAATTGTAAAGACATATATAATTAACAGGTTAATACCTCTGTTCCTGCTGCATACTTGTCAAACTCAAAAACACCCATTGGGCCATTCCAAATGATGGTCTGAGTATTATCCAAAGCTTCATTGAATGTCTTAACTGAATCAGGTCCAATATCTAACCCCATCCATCCATCAGGGATGCTTGATGCTGGCACAACCTACAAGCATTAACGGGGCTTTTAGAATTTTCAAGTTTTAGTTTTAAGCCATACTACTTAGATCATAGAGCTACTGCAAATAGTAATATAAAATTTCCTTCATTACGATCATGCAGCTTCCATAAGAGTTCTAATTACATTAATCAATTATCCGTCCAAATGCAGTAGTACCTTGCTGTTAGCATCTGCGGAAAACTTGTCGGCAATGACCACATCAGTTGGAAGCAAAAGAGAAACCCCTTTTGCCTTAGCCTTCTCAATAAGTGAAGTAGCAAGATCAAGCTTGCCTTCCTCCACTAGAGATGACCCAACTGAATGACCCTGAGCCTTGTAGAACGTAAGATCATCCCACCACCAAGCAAGAGAACATTGACCTTCTCCAACAAAGATTCTATAACTCCAATCTTGGTAGATACCTTTGCGCCACCCACTATAGCTGCAAATGGTCTCTTGGGGTTTGCCACAGCTCCAACTAGATAATCAAGCTCCTGAAGTAACAGAACCAGTTACAGATTAATCAAATTGTAAAAGCCAAATAAATGATACAGCTAATAATTATCAGTTTACCACCTAAATTACCTTCTGCATGAGGAATCCAGCTACAGATGGCTTTAAATATTTGGCAACTCCCTCTGTAGAAGCATGTGCTCTGTGGGCTGTGCCAAATGCATCATTTACATAAAGATCAGCAAGAGAAGCCAGCTTCTTTGCGAATTCAGGATCGTTCTTCTCTTCCTCCTTGTAGAATCTCACATTCTCAAGAAGCAAGACACCACCATCTGGGGTTTGTGCAACCAATTTATCAACTTCCTCCCCAATACAATCATTTGCCATCTTAACCTGTCATGACCAGAAAATAACACGGAGATTAAAAACTATTAGTCGTCAAGTAAAATTAGTTTTTACGAATGAATTACTATACAGGAAAGTGAAGAAGCATACCTCAACTCCAAGAAGTTCAGACAGCCTTGGCACAAGGGGCTTCAAACTGTACTTAGGTGTTACACCCTTGGGACGTCCCTGGAAATGGCATTTTTTAAGGAAAAATAATCTCGCTAGTTGTAAACATTCATATTAAGGACAGCTTCCTCAAAAGAAAAATATAAGAACTCAAATTTATAAGGACAGACTCAGCAGAAAATCTACGACCCTCGGCTATAGATAGCTTCGGAAATGAAATGCCCTTATGAATCGCTCCCAATGTGCAATGAAACAAAACCGAACTAATACAAATAGGCGATCCATAATGTCAATCCAAACACCAATCCAAATCAATCTCAAAGCACATTTGAATGGGGAAGCACAGCATACCAGATGGCTGGAAAGAATGACCTTGGCACCACGATCCATCAAGTACTTGACAGTGGGAACAGCAGCGCGGATTCTGGTGTCATCAGTGATGTTCGAGTTATCATCCAAAGGGACGTTCAGATCAACCCTAATGAACACCCTCTTCCCCTTCAAATCAGCCTCCTTCAAGGTACTCACACTCCTCTTAGTCGCCATACCACTACCTTCAAATCCAAATCCCCCAGAAACCAAACTGATCAGAACCAAAAAGAAAATACAAAACCAGCTGCAACGTAAAGATTGAAAGATATTCAATAGCAAAACTCACAATGATGGACGGAGAATATGATATGATGATCAGAGATGCAGAAAATACAGGTGAAATGGAATTTGCAGCGAAAGAAGCGAAGCGATGACCGGTGCAAAGATTGCAGCACATTTATAGTGGGGAAGAGTCACTGGGTTTAGTGGGAGAAGGCACGCGTCGCTATTCCAGTGCTGGAAAACCCAATTGGCGAACGGTTGTCTGTGGGCGCAGTACATCCATGGCCCTGAACTTGCTTCACAAATCAGCTCTAAGCCCATTGTTCATTGGTCCACAGTTTCATACTTCAACTTTCTTCTTGAGAAATTCCAAGAATTTCTCTTCTTTTTAGTAGGCAAAAGCTCAACATTACACAATTAGACAAGTTTTGCCTTCTTAGAGTCCTTCAGCCAGATCTTCGTGTCATCTAGCACCTGATGAGCATGTTGTCATATGTATTAAATTTTCGTGCTTTACATCAATGTATCAATATATTCCTATAACTAGAGCGAGAATTTCATTCTTGTTTCAAATGAAATTCAGGGTAAGTTGTATAGTTAAAAGAAAATCATATAATGCATAGATCATAATAATGAGACTTCATATCTTTTTCCCTATACAATTTATCAACATTTGATACCATCATATCATATTCGAATATTGTTGGACATGGTTTTTATTATTTGTAGAGTTTTAATCTTTGATCTTATGTAAGAGGAATCGAGTTCCTTCCACCCAATCTAACCACCTCAATAACAAAATTCAAACCTTAAATTTTTTGTAACTTATGGAAATGATGAAAGCAAAGGATTTGATCAAGTCTTTGAATACAAAAATTTTGTGCAACAGCATTCAAAGGCCAAGCTGGCTGGTTATCAACAATTGATAAGGCAAATTATGCCCCAAAAAAAAAAAAAAAGAATGAAAACCATAGCTTGTGACTAGAGTTGAAAATACAGGCGGGCTCAGCCTTTAAGAATTTAAACTCTAAGGCCTCGTTTGGTATGATTAAATAGTTTTTGATAGAATTGGAATTGGAATCGGAATCGAATTAGAATTGGATTACAAAAATATGTTTGATATGTCAGAAAAATTAGATGAAATCCTTACATTATTTTTGTTTGGTATGTAAGACATGAAATGGAATTATACTTAAAAGACAAAAATACCCCTATATAGAAATAAAATAAAACATAATAAAATCTTAATTGTGTTTCAATTTCCTTATGTATTTTATATGTTAATAAAATATTATATAATGATAAATATTATATATAAGTAAAATATGTTCAAAAAAATTTTAATTTCCTCACATGTTTAGTATATAAATAAAATATTAGATAGATGATAAATATATATATAAGTAAAATATTTCATAGAAGAAATATTAAAATACATATATCGTATTATATTTTACACATATACACATTATTATAATTGGGTGTGTGGTTAGGGTTATTGTTTTTAGGGCAAAATTGTCTTTCTATAATTTTTATGAGGGTAAAAGTGTCTTAAAAATCATAATTCTATGGAATTGCCCTTGACTCCATAGCTTTAAATAAAGAATCCAATTCAACCTATTTTTATGGAATTGGGATTCTTGAAAATTATAATTCATGTCTACCAAACATCACTTTATTCAGATTCTTTTTTAATTCCATTTCCATCTCTACAATTCCAGTCTACCAAACATGGCCTAAAGTCCAATTCTTCATTTTTAACCTCATTTTTCAAGCTTGACACTCATGTGAATGGCTCAGGGTTGGGCCCACAAGTCTTTTTTTAAAAAAATTAAATTAAATTAACATTAAACATAATAAATTAATTAAAAAATTTTGAAATTAAAAAAATAAAATTCTTATAATTTTTTCAAAATTAAACAATACACATTTAGAAGTTTAGTAATAAAATTTAAATCTGAATAGAAACCGTTCATTTTTTATAAATACACAAACATAATAATTATTAAAAAATAAAAAAATCAGAAATTTTATATTATATATTGATATTTATTAAATTATATTAAATTAATTTTAGAATAAATTAAAATTAATAATAACATAATGCTTGTAGAATTAGGTGAGCAAGTCATTGATTTTAAACACGTTTTTCACCAAAGAAAATAATAATAATAATAATAATAATAATAATAATAATAATATAACAGGGCTTAAAGGGTCACTCATATCCGAGCCTTTTTTTATAGGGCTTATTAGGGTCAAGTTTTCAAACCTGATTACTTTAAAAAAATTCATTTTTAAAGTCCAAATATTTATTTAAACAGGGTCTCCAAGCTTGACTCTTGAGATTCGGTCTTTATTTCTGGCCCCGCTTGTGACCTTGCCATGTTCTCAACTGATTCCACATCTTTCATAGAAACATAACTATAAAAAACCGTCAAAGGACACATTCTAAAGTCACTTGAGATTAATTCAAATAGCAAGAATAAGATAGATGTAAACAATGGTCAAATGTCCGATGTAACTGAACAAAGATTGTAACAGCCCTCTGGGTCACCCCACCTCCCCGAGGTCTTTTCCCAACGTTTGACTCAATGGTACCAGGTTCAGCCTCAACTTTGTTATGTAGGAAAGGTTGGAGGATCGAACCTGGGGAGGCTTTGCGCAAGGGGAATAATCCTGCATACTACTGCGGGAAAGCCTTTGTCTCCTGATGCTCACCGTAAGGGTGGGGTCGCCCTGTTGTGGAGCTTGAGGGGAGATTGTCCAGTGTTGGAAAAAGACCTCGGGGAGGCGGGGTGACCCAGAGGGCTATTACAAAGATCAAAAATAAAAAGCAAGAAAAGGCAGAAAAATTAATGAGAGGTTCAAAACCCTCTAACAGAAGAGATAAGTAGCTTCTTCCTGGTAAAGTCCATCCATTCTTTGATTGGTCAGACTTGACCCCGAAAATTGGAAAGAAGGAAAAAAAAAGAGGGGGAAAAATTGCATCCAGGTCCCACATAAAAGCTTTTTTTTTTTTGTATGATTTTAACTAAAAGCTTTTGGTTAGATATAATTAAAAGCTTTTGGTTAGAATCATATTCAAAATAATCAAACAAATATAACACCCTTATGCAAACAAATATATATTGTATCTCGTTTTAATACAGGATTTAATTGAGAAGTTTGTTTTAGTCCTAAATATAAGACCTTAATCACCTTTATCTTACGTATTTACCATTTTTTCTGAAATTACTCCTATGTGTGCAATCAATAAGGGTAATTTCCTATACAAATGATCAAAAGGAACATTATTTTAGAAAAAACAACACACACTTTTTTTTAAATAAATAACTAGCTTAATTTCTTAAACTATAGATCTACTCCTATATTTGATACCAGAGGAAGATTTTTTTAAAATGCTAAAAAACCAAATATACCGGGCTTAAGAAAGATTATATATATCAGTTGCACGATGAGACACCATCATGTTAAAAAGAGCAATGAAAAAAAAAAATACAGATTAGAACACACCTATTAATAACATTAGAAAATCCCCTCATTTACTTGATCCAATTCCTGAAAAGAAAAATGAAGGGAAATGAGTAAATCTTGTTCAGTTAAATAAACATCAAGAATGCACTATGAGAGTGAAAGTGATAATATAGTAAGACAATAACTAGGAAGACCATTTTGAGAATGTAATAAACTCTCACATGCAAATATTCAATATTTTTACATACATGATCATCAAAGTTTGGATCATTTTGTTCAAACAGCACACTAATGGAATGATAAAAATGGATGCATCAAGCGCTGCCAAAATTCATAAAAAGAGAAAATATCAAACACATAAACAGAAAAGAAATGCCAAAAAAAAAAAAGCCTGGAGGTTACCACTATATTAAGTCTTATTATTTACGAAAATGTTTAATTGGTCTAAAAAATGTTATATCTCTTATTATTTATGAAAATGTCACAATCTTTATTTTTTACATCATTTCCTTTTCAATCGGTGTAAAAAGTGTTTTTTATAATAGTGATTTGAGCTTTTAGCAATGGACTAATAATGAGCAACTTGAGATGAATTTGCTGATGGATTGGAAGCCTTTAAACAAAATTACACATGCCCTTAACATCTTAATTCCCAAGAAACAAATTATAACAAACGAAAAAATAAATAAAAAAGTGCATCCAACATAAATCATTGAAAATTATAAAATTTCTATAGCGACATGACAACATCAATATGATTAGGTACATATACTACTAAGTGGTTGTTAATCTGAAGATGTTCCATGAAAATATGCAATTGAAAATTAAAAGCCGAAATGCACATATTGAGTTCAATAATTGTGATAACATATATATACTTTGATTTATTTCCATGCATCCTCTTGGATTAGGATTCCCATTGACCACTCACACATGTAGATTTTATCTGTTTAGTGTCATATTCATTCAAAAGCGCTAGGCACAAGGGGTTATATAATTGTAATGCAATTAAAAAGATTGTTTTAAAAAATGTCATCAACTCACCTGTAAAGGGTTAAGATCATTTTTAGAGATTTGGTGAAATGCTTGATAATTTTGTTCAAATGACCTTGTGGGATGAAAATTCGATACATTTAGGTCCTGTCCAAATCTCAAAAAGTTAAGATATCAATGAGCATATATAAAGAAAGTAATCCAAATGCATGAGGTGTTCCAAATCTTGAAATTTTTTTTTGACAAGAAATGGTATATATACACTTGCAAATTAAATGCAAGTGGCATTAGATGCAACTTACATTAGATGTAACTCGTTCCCTTTCTTCTTGACTAAATAATCCCAAACCAACTTTTTTATACAAGTTATTTATTCTTCTTCATGCTTTTCATCCAAATCCGATTTCTTCATCCAAACAAACGGTGTGATGTATTAAGTCTATGTAAGAATTTCTCACTACAACATCAATTTTGTGAGGTGCCGGTTCATCATAGATACAACAATACGCGGCATCTCAACTCTCTCCTAGTACTTCTCAATGACAACGAGACATATAGTTCTTGCTGTTCAAAAAATACACAAACTTCACTCTGGCCTAGTCGTACTCCGTTATGCTGTCCAATAGGAATTCTATGACCCTGTTTAATATACAGGTCTCAATTTAAAAGAACTGAGATTATGATTGAGATTGGTATTGAGATTAGAATTGGGATTGTGGTTTTAAAAGTTTGTTTGGTAAGGAATAATATTTGCATGGAATACTTGCAATAGTTTTATTTTATAATAAATCAAAAATTATCAAAAGACAATAATGACCCTTATTAAAAAAATGCAGAGTCTGAAACTCAAATTTGGAACTCCATTTGAAAAAGCATTTTGTTTTCACAAGTCTAGCCACAAGCTCGAATCTAGGCATTCTCAATCTCATATACACAACAACAATTTGAACTAGATTTGAGAACCATATCTCAAACACAATCTTGAACTAGATCTGAATGCAAGTAGATTCGAGCTTGGACTAGTGGGAGGTAGACGGAGGGAGAAGGGAGGATCTAGAGGGAGATGACTTGCGACTATATGGCGGCATGAATGACTTGCGCCACATCTCTTCTCTCTTCCTCATCGCATCCTCAAGGAAGAAATCCGCAACATCTGCAGAGGAGGGCCGAATCTCATCCTCAATCTCTTTGATTTTTAGGTAGCGTCAATGGAGGAGAGTTGGCATTAGGGTCAATGCTTGACTGAGAGGTGGGATGAAGATGCTCAACTAGAAGGCAGAGCAAGAGAGACGAGGAATAAAGGAGAGATGGTGGCATTTTGGTACTAAAAAAATCAACTCAGGATTAATTTTGGTGGAACTGACCAATACTATGGGGTAGTAGGTTTTAGCATTTCTACCTAAGTGGGATTGAGTAATCTCAAGCATTGATGAATGTCTCATACCAAACATGTGAAAGGTGGGATTACTCTAATTCAATCCCAATATTTACCTTTAAATATTACGTATCAAACGAGCCCATGTAATTGCTCTCCAATCTATAATGGGAAGGATTGAACCTAATAGCTTATATGGAGCTCAAGTGTTGTTAGATTGAACTTAACAGCCACGTTAGCAAAAATCATAACAGAATTTGCTTAGTTGGCACTTATGGGGACTTACATGTAAGGATGGATTTGCTCAATTTTAAACACTGGGGATTGGATTGAAAACTAAGGTAAAGTAGGAGGATCAGAGTATAAAGTTTCCCTAGTAAAAAAATGTCATTAACTCCCTTACAAAGAGTCATAAATATTTGATAATAGACCTGGCCATTTTTATTTAATTAACTTTTTATTAATTCTATGGGATCAAAGCTCCATACATCAAGTCCTGCTCAAATCTCATTAAGAGAATATATCAACAAACATAAAGAAAAGAAATTCAAAGACACATGGTGTCCTAAGTGCCAATGAAATGCCCAGAATTGATAAATACTTGCATTGTTGTCTTAGTAAAAATTCAAAGCTATGCAAGAAAAAAAAGAATTTCACAAGCATATGGTCATACCTCTCTTAAAAATTTTACCATTGGATAGGAGAGAGCAAGATTATATATACCATAAACATCTGAATTATAATTTCCACAAAATAATAAACAAAAATAACAGACCCAAAAGAACAAATTGTCCAATCTTAAAATAACCAAGTAGCTTGATTTTTACATAGACCGAGTACGTATACTCAAGATTTTTCAGAATCAAAAAATGAATTTAAAAGAGTCAAAGGGACCGTTTTAATAAAAGAAGGATGACTTTTGATATACAGCATGCACAAGAACATAGCCCAACATATACTCACAAAATTATCTAAAAATTTTATAAGCGCTAACTTTTTACTGTTGCTCTTCTTTGTCGAATTCCTTGATCTCTTGCAACTTTCTTTTCTCTGTGATAAGAACCAAACCAAACATGCATGTCATAATTTTCAACTTATAATAACTGTATGGTCAATATTATATTATGGTTCAACATGATGATATATTATTTTTCTTGTTAATTAAGAGAAACGAGAAAATTGAATGAAAGCTTTCAGTCATCGATTTGACTACTCATCCATTTGACTCGCATTGCTACCTCTCGATCGTTTTAATTCTTGAGATTTGCAGCTATCTTTGTGTATTGCTTTGCCGGAGATTCTGCACATTATCTACTACTAAATAATTGCAAATATCCTAATTAAGATCGTAATCATTATTTATATAGGATTTACTGTGTGTAACTGATAACAAAGTGATAGGATCGGAATTAAACAATTATGAGTATATCATAACTTAGCCAAAATTTGTGCCAATTTCAGTAAAGCATCGATCAAATATCATTATGAACAAAAAATCTAATCGAATAAACATATATAATCTAGAATTTCTTTGGACATAACAGATCATATAAGACACACACACACACACAGACACACACACACAGACACAAGACACAGAGAGAGAGAAGGGGGGGGACCAAAAAATTAATAAACATCTTTTTTGATATAATTACCCATTATTCATGGACATAGTTGGGTAAGATTACATTAGTGACAAACCTCTCTCAAAATTATTTAACATAATTGCATACTTAAAACTCGAACTTGTGCCATTGGTTAAGCAAGCATAACTGCTTATTAATTGAACTACATGTTTAACAACAACAACACAATAAGCATTAATTGGCCAGGCTAAAAAGTAAAAGTAGAGTTGAAGGGTGACGCCCCCAACAATGTAATAACATAACAAAATTAAAAATCAGTGGACTCCATACTTTAACAATTAAACATGCATCAAACAATATTATAAAAATTAAAAATCAAATTTTAAAATAACCGAATCAAGATAACATATAACTTTGAATTTCTTAAACAGATCAGACAGAAAAGCATCAACGTTAGTTCACAAAAAAACAGAGAGGACCAAAAAAAAAAACATTAATTACAATCAGAGAGGACTTTTTTTACTTTTAAAATTAGATAATATTGTATTTTCTAAATATATTTTTTTCAAAAATAAACTTTTAGGTTTCAATTTTTAAAAAATATTTTAAACGAGATTATAAAATTTTAATTATCTGAAATAGCTGGTATTTCAATTATAGAGTCGCCAGTCGTGATGGCCAAGAAAGGGAAGAAATCTCCGTCGACTCTCAACCCGCCGCCGCCAAACTCCAGGCGGCCACCGCAGACTTGTTACATTGCTGGGAAGATTTAATATATATTTATTTGCATTTGTGAATGGATTTAAGAGAAGTTTAAGATTTGAATACCAGGATGTGTGCATAATTAGACTATTAATCTAAGAGAAATTATTCTCTTGTGGGGACGAAATCGTTGAATATGTTTGGAAGATGAAGGAAAACTATGAAAATTTATAAAAAGGCTTATTGTTGGGCCTATAAAAATATATTATACTTCATTAAAACTATGATTTATTTCAAAATTTTATGTCTTTCAAATTATTAAAGATCCTTTCCGCTACGAAATATATTTTTTAGTTTTCTTTCATCTTTAATTTGAAAATCGAAAATTCAAACTAACGTGATTATATCACATCCACGTCTAAAAAAAATGATGATATTCTATTATAGATAAAACAAATATACCAATAAAATTGGGTTTAACAAAAAATGCTAATTCTTCATAATATAATGAATGAATGTCTGTTCTTAATATAAGATGGAGTTTAAAAACCTTTTGGGTCATAATTCTTAAATAGAAGACGAAATTAGAATCATTAATGTTTATTTTTTTTTCAATTTTATCCCTTATATTTTATTATCATTTAAATTTTTAAACAACAATTTATTATAGTTCTTAATTATAAAGTGGGTACTAAAATTAGAAAGTCATAATATATATATATATATTATTTTACAATTTTAAAATTATAACCAACATTTTTTAATAAGTTCAAAGTTTGTATTAAAAACTGGAGAAAGTATTAAATATATAACGCTACACTTCATTTTATCAGTTATTCTCTAATTATTTTAGATGACATTGATTTTATTTTATTTTGATCAAAACTTCATTCATTAATAGATAAGGTATTATTCAAGAAAAATAACTAGCACAAATGATTCATGAATATAGTTAACATAAATTAGATACATTTTTTTTATGCATGGCATAAATTATTACCTATTTTAATATAAATTATGTATGTATTTCTTTTTTATAAACACTATATATGAATTTCTATCCATAATTTATAATATACCATTTTTAAATTTTTTTATATAATACATTTGCTATTTTATTATAAAGATATAGAAGATTATATAATTAATAAGTATTTAAAATTGTTCGGTCCTATTTTTTAAATTAGATCAACGATGTTAGCATGAAATGACTAAAAAATATTTTTTTAAAAAAAATTATGGAATTAAATCTATTTAGAAAACTTTTTAATTGTATTTTTCAACGAAATAGGTGCAGTATAGAATATGTAAGCACCAACACTACCTAGCAGATCATATATATAGGGGAAATAACAAAGAGATCCCTTTTAATTTAAGTCCCTGTCAAATTTTAAAAATTTATAACTTAATCTCTCAATTTTACAACTACATTATGATGAATTTATAATTTATTTTTTAAATTTTAACTCAATTAAAGACTAAAAAAATATTTTTTCTGTTAAAATTTAAAATACAAATTATAAATTCATCACAACGGAGTTGCAAAATTGAGAGATTGAGTTGCAAATTTTTAAAATTTAGTACTTGAAGCCTCACTTGAATTAATTGATATTTTTGAGACTTTTATATCATTCTTTCCATATATATATATATATATATATATAAGATACTAATTAACTATTGCAAAGATGGGCCAACATGCTTCCAACAAAATCACATCTTGCTCCTTGGAACACCAACTGGAGCATTTCTGGACCTCTTTTCAACAACTCTTGAAATCTGCTTCACTGCCTCTTTTTCTAGATGACGTGGCCTGCTCAGCCAAAGTCCTCCATCCACTATCACAATGTTACCATTGACAAATTTTCCTTCAAGAATTTGCAAAACATGTTACAAGGCAAACAAATAAGGAAATGAAGAAAATGAAGAGTCACTGACCACATATTACCAAGAGTAGCAAATGAAAGAGTCAACTAGTATTTACTGCAAGATTTTTCAATAAAAATAGGGGTTAAATGATAATTTGACTCTTAAATTATAAGTTCAAGAGTATCTGAAACCTTAAATTTGTTTCTGGTGTAAATAGTAAACTTATCTATCAACTTTTGAAAATAGTGCAATATCATTCTTACCATTAATAAAAGTTAATTTTGATCATTAGTTGTCCAAAAAATAACAAATAAAGTACTAAAATTGTAGAACAGGACTAAGAAAATTCTGTAATTCTTTGGGTCCATTTCTATTATTTTTTGGGTCATTTTCTATAATTGTTTAGTCTCTTTATGTAATTTTTGAGGTTATTTTTTAGTCTACTAATAGTCAAAATTAACTTTTGTCAATAATATGAGTGAAATTACACCATTTTCAAAAGTTGAGTAGGAAAATTGTACTAAAATAAATTTAAGATCCTAAATATTCTTAGACCTAAATATAAGGGCCAAATTGGCCTCTAACCATAAAAATATGACATGTCCTGAAAATATTTAAAAAAAGATGAGGTCGAGTTATTCAGAGAAATGAAAGTTACAAACCTGCATCTGATACGAGGTAGAGAGCAGCCATGGCAATATCCCATTTCTCCCCAAGTCTATACAAAGGCATGAATTCTCTGGCTTTGCTATTTATCTCTTGAGGAACCAGTTTACTGATGCCAGGAGTGTCACCTATTGGACCAGGTGCAATCCCATTCACTCTTATGTCATGATCACTTCCCCACTCCAATGCCAAGTTTCTTGTCGTGGCATCAACAGCTGCCTGTACGAGAAGATCACTTTAAACACTAAGCAAGTGTTTGGCACACCGGAAAGTGTTTTCTAAAAAGTAAATGGAAAATGAGAAATGCATTTTCTTTTTAAAAGATATTTTTCTACCTACCAACCATTACATAAATACATATCACATGTATGTTGCCAAGGGATTAAAAAATAATAATAATAAACCATTTAAAAGTAAAGCACCCTATGAAGAGCCCATGCTACTCAATAGAGACTAAGCATCCCATCCTATCTTAGCGTGCGTTATGTGGCCTACCTGGACAATTGACATCTTAATGCCTACAATAGATGACACTGGACTTGGTTTCTTCATAGGCCTTTCTAGAGCCAACGAATATCAACTCCGATAACAGTTAATAGCCACCTAAGTGGGGTGAAAAATCCTCCTTCAAGCTAACTATTTATGTAAGAGAACATACCAATTTGAGTGCCTAATAAAGTAGTTCATATATTCATACTACTCAATGTGGGATCGATTATCTCACCAAAGAATCAATTACAATGTGTGTAAGAATGAACACTCAAGACTCAATTTATACTAACACAGCAGTAACTTTACATTGATATTACCATTAACTTTGGATATGCAACGAGTAATTATCCCCTTCATTTACAATACTTTCCTAAATCTTTAATATCTACTAACATACATGATGCATTAAAAGTAAATACAACCTTAGCTGCAGACACATGAATTTGATACCAAGAAGCCGTATAGTGTAGGGTAGCACTAATGTTCAGTATTGTACCCCCACCAGAAGAGCCCCTTCCAACTCCTCCTTTCTTTAGATACTTTAGAGCTTCATGGCACATTGTAAATGTTCCCACAGAATCAATATCCATAACTGCAAACAAAATTTAGGTTGGATCAATACTTCCTTTCTTGTACCTAATATCCATAATTAATAGACTGCAGCATTGTCCAATAACAATTTTTTTTTTTTTTTTAAGAAAAAGCTGCACCATGACTCAACTTGCTATGTAGAAACAGGTCTTGGAGACTTGGAATAACTTGTAGCCTAAAACACAATGACACATTTAACCTTACCATAATACCATCCTCCTTGATGAATGCCTTCTTTAGGCAATCTGGGATTCTTTAGTTGGAGAACCAGAGTATGCATGGCCCCGATTTTAACAAGGATAACTTAAGGTCACTTAAGTGTCTCCAATTTTAGGGCTTCTCATGCACACTAGCAGAAATAAAATTATATCTACGCAAGAAACTACTAAACTTTTTGTAGGTTAATAGAGAAATATAATTTTATCTGGGCAAGAAACTGCTCACTTTTTGTAGGTTTTAAGCGCATTTGCTGTAGCCTCTGAGAAAGTTCTCTTGCAGTTATTCTTGCCTGTATCTCATCAACACTGTCGCTATTGGCAGTGCCATAGTTGACGTCCCATCAATACTGACATAGCTACAACCTCTAAACTCTAAACTTGGTATCACCACTATACCAGTGTTTCTAGAAGATAGGAAGTACTCCCCCGGTTTTATTTATAGGGCAGAGAAAGAAGAAAAAATTTGGTCCTATTTATAGGGCACTTACCAATTTCCAATGCTCCTCTTTACATTTTTTTCCTTATTAAATGTTTTAAATAAAAATACCAGTAATGAACTCCGCCTATGTTTATAGCCGGTCCCAAGCCCGGGTAAAGGAGGAGGGTTGTGTTAGGCCATCAACAGCCAATGTAAAACTTTGTTGAATCTATCATGAACATGAACAATAAACGTTATAATGTTAATGCTAGGTCGTTGCCCGTAAGTAACGCACTGCATGGCTCGAGTACAGTGATAAATGAGTTAGAGCTGCTGCATCGGCGCCCGGATGTAGTGTTAAATGAGCAAGGGCTACCGCGTCATTCTGGACGCACGCGGCTAAAGAAGTTAGTCCATGAGAGCAAAATTAGATTTGGTACTTGGAATGTTGGGACATTGAATTGTAAATCTGTAGAGGTTGTAGGGGTTATGATTCAAAGGAAAATCAATATCCTTTGCTTGCAAAAAACAAAATGGCATGGAGAAGAAGCTAAGGATATTCAAGGTTTCAAACTTTGGTATACAGGAAAAGTAAGTGCACGCAATGGAGTAGGCATCATTATAGATAAGGAGTGGAAGAAGAACGTTGTGGAAGTTAGCAGAATTGGAGACAGAATTATTTCCTTAAAAATGATAATTGGACGTGAGACTGTTAATATTGTTAGCGCTTATGCGCCGCAAGTCGGGACAGAAGCTAGTGTTAAGAAATTATTTTGGGAGGATCTGGAAGGGTTGATTCGACGCATACCACAGAGTGAAAAGATTTTTATTGGAGGAGACTTTAATGGGCATGTCGGGAGGGAAGCTGGTCAGTATGCGAGTGTGCATGGTGGTTTGCGAGTGTGCATGGTGGTTTTGGTTTTGGAGAGCTAAACAATGAAGGACAAACTCTTCTTAATTTCTTATTGGCGTATGATTTTAAGATTGCCAACACTTGTTTCAAGAAGAGAGATGAGCATCTCATCACTTACAAAAGTGGAGCCTCAAGGTCACAGATTGATTTTCTTTTGGTTAGGAACACAGATAGAAGACTTTGTAAAAATTGCAAGGTGATCCCCGGAGATGCTGTAACGACACAACATAGGGTCCTAGTCCTTAATGTGTGTATTTTGAGTAAAATCCAAAAACGTCGACAAGTAGTAGCACCAAGGATTAGGTGGTGGCAATTAAAAGGTGAGAAACAAGATATTTTCAAGCGAAATCTTTTGGATAGAGGAATGTGGGAATCTCAGAGAAGTGCTAACATCATGTAGGAGAATATGGCTAAAAAGATACGGGAGGTTGCAAAAGTAGCTTTGGGAGAATCAAAAGGTTCTGGTCCGAGAGATAAGGAGTCTTGGTGGTGGAATAATAGTGTACAGGACAAAATCAAGTATAAGAAGAACTATTTTAAAGCCATTCATTTGTGTAACAATGAGGAAAATTGGGTGAGGTACCGTATGGCTAAGAAGGAAACTAAAAGAGCTGTGGGTGAAGCTCGTTCTAAAGCTTTTGAAAATTTTATAAGAGTCTTGAGACGAAGGAAGGAGAGCGAAATATTTATAAGATTGCCAAGAGTAGGGAAAGAAAGTCAAGAGATCTAGAACAGGTAAAGTGTATTACGGATGAAGAGGGAAGAACTTTAGTTACAGATGATGAAATTAAAAATAGATGGGAGACTTACTTTTCTAAACTTTTCAATAATGGAGAGGGTTCATCCAGTAACATGGAGGATTTAGTAACTGGTGAAGGAGAACAAAATTTGTCATTCTATCAAATAATACGTGATAAGGAGGTAAAGGAAGCTCTTAAGAAAATGGCAAATAGTAGAGCCAACGGACCTGATTGTATATCTATCGAAGCGTGGAAATGTTTAGGTGAAGAAGGGGTGAGATGGTTAACTAAGTTATTTAATGTGATTTTACGGTCCAAAAAAATGCCTGATGAGTGGAGGAGAAGTACATTAATTCCTATTTATAAAATAAAGGAGATATTCAGAATTGTACTAACTATAGAGGGATTAAACTTATGAGCCACACAATGAAATTGTGGGAGAAAGTAATTAAGCATAGGTTGAGATTGGAGACAAGTATTTCTGAGAATCAGTTTGGTTTTATGCCAAGTAGATCAACTACAGAGGCGATTTATCTACTAAGGGAATTAATGAAAAAGTATTGTTGTAAAGATAAAAATCTACACATGGTTTTTATTGATTTGGAAAAAACTTATGACCGTATACCAAGAGAAGTGCATTGGAAAGCGTTAGAAAAAAAAAGGAGTACGGATTGCTTATATTAAAGCCATACAAGATATATATGAGGGGGTAAAAACTAGTATAAGAACGCCTAGTGGTCAAATAAAGGATTTTCTATAAAGATTGGACTACATCAGGGATCATCTCTGAGTCCTTATTTGTTCAACTTGATCTTAAATGTTTTGACGGAACATATTCAAGGGGAAATTCCGAAATGTATGCTCTTCGCAGATGATATAGTTCTTATAGTAGAGACAAGAGAAGAGGTTAATTGCAAACTTAAGTTATGGAGGAGGACATTGGAGTCGAAAGGTTTTCGTCTGAGTAGAAGTAAGACGGAATATTTATATTGTAAATTTGGTAAAGGACTATTCGACAATAATTTGAAAGTGAAATTGGGAGACCAAATTATACCTCAAGTGGAAAAGTTTAGATATTTGGGAGCCATTATTCAAAATGATGGCGAAATCAGTGGAGATATTTCACATAGAATTCAAGCTGCGTGGTTTAATTGGAGAAAAGCTAAAGGATTTATTTGCGACCGTAAGGTGCCTAATAAACTTAAAGAAAAGTCTTATCGCACTGCTATCAGACTGGCAATGTTATATAGTAGTGAATGTTGGGCTCTAACGGGACAGCAAGAGCATAAAGTTGGAGTAGCAGAAATGAGAATGTTACGATGGATGTGCGGACATACACGTAAAAATAAAATTCGAAATGAGCACGTACGCGAAAAAGTGAGGGTGGCACCTATTGAGGAAAAAATGGTAGAAAATCGGTTGAGATGATTTGGGCATGTACAAAGAAGACCAAGGGAGGCACCAGTGAGAAGAGTGGAACATATAACTTTGAGTCCGATTAAGAGAGGTAGAGGAAGGCCTAAGAGAACACTCTTGGAAGTTATTGAACGCGATCTCTTAATTAATAATATTCCTAAAAGCTTGATAAATGATAGAGCACAATGGCGTCTTGCAATCCATGTAGCCGACCCTACCTAGTGGGATAAAAGCTTGTTGTTGTGTTGTTGTTGTGTGTTGTAAAAAATACCAACAATGGAATTTAAGAATATTTATTAGGAATAAAGTGAAAACTTGTTAAATTTTAAAACAAAGTTAATGAGATTTAAAATTTTTCTTGGTTCCAGTGAAACATGTTGGAAGTGACTAATAAATAAGACCAGAGAAAGTAGAATATAAATATTTCTTCCCATCCCTCATCACATCACCACTTGAGCAATAATTCAATTGCAAGTTGTGCAGCATTTCAACATTCATATTTGATCATAGATTGTGACCAGGATGTTTAATAGTGCGACGAGATGAGTGCTTCATACGTATAATAAAGACCATAGAGCCTAAGAGGAGCATATGCATCCAAAGTTTACTGATTATACCATATATTCTCAGGATTCAAGTTCTTGCTGCATGTTCAGTTCACTACCTAACACTTGCAAATAATTTAGAATAAAAAAAGAAGTGAAAATAAAAGGCATAAATCCATTGAGAAAAAGTCACATTAATCAAGCCAATCTTGCAAGCCTCTTTGCATACTCACTAGAAAAAAATTCTTCTAGGGTACCCTTAGTAACCGCCAAAAAAAAAAAAAAAGGCACCCCGTTAAAGAGGTACTGAGAAAAAAAAAAAACAAAACTTCCTCCTCATCCTTCTTTTTCACGAAATTTAGATGAGATTCTTTTCTTTTCTCCTTTCTCTCTCTGGGACTATTATAGACGGTGAATTTCAGCACTTCATTTTGTAAGAAAACAGATGTTTTCACTCATATTTATTTGCAGAAAACCAGAACTTCTGCTATTCAGGTTCCCCAAAAAATACCTTGCTTCTTTCTAAATTCTAATCTTTATGAATATAAACAGAAAATTGAGACATTTGTTAACAAGCAAATGCATCTCCATATCATTTTTGAATTACCAGACACAAGGTTTGCTGAACATTAATGAGGGATGCAGTGGGTACCACCCCTATCTCTTCTCTTTCATCACTGCATTCCCTCCGTTATGGGAGAGGATTCAGACTCATGCTATGCCAGTATCCTCACACTGAGAAAAAAAAAAATTCACGACAAAATTCTTAAAGTAAAACAACCTGTTCGAAATCCATTAGGAGAGAGATCCTCTGCTGACACTAGAAAATTTCCGGCTGCAGCATTCACAAGAATGTCAATCCTTCCGAAATTCTTGTATGTCGATTCCAGAACTCTTGCTGCATCTTCTTGCTTGCGAACATCCCCCTCAAATCCAATAGCCTAAGTAAAATACTCAAATGATTTAGATTGCACAAAAAAGTCATCAATGACCATTTCCACCACATATATTACAAAAATGTTATCTCTATTGACATTTCAACAAACTGCATAAGAATAGTGATCCATAAACTGATGAATCAATGGATGCTTTTAGCCTTTCCTAAATAAGCATCATGTCACCAATCATAGGAACATGCACAATCTGCTACTCAAGAGATGAAGGGACAGACAACAATCAGAAACATAATAAATAGATATTCCTGTGGCTCACTTGATAATAGACATTGAATAACAAGTAAAGAATGTGATGTAGTTAGGGGAGGGGGATACATATTGCATAATCACTTTCGAGGTTAGCATTCCTTTTGATGTTTGCTTCATAAACCTGTAATAAGCAAATAACCATAATAAAAAAGTCACTTCAGTGAAATTCTTTTGCTACAAGATTACTACTAACTATGTACAACTCGGATAGCCTTCTTTTATGTAAGCCCAGTGAATCGACCTTTCATTTCAATTCAATTACTAACTCCAGCATGAAGACATGTTAACCATCACTAATTGCACGAAAGGCCCTGGTTACAAGGAAAGATCCGTTTTTCAGCTACGAGACAACACTTCTGCAAGTTGCAAGCTCAACTATCCTTGACAAGTTACTTTTAAACTCATTATGTCATGTAGAGATCCGTATGGGATAGTGTTCCTAATATGTCTAGTGGTTGCTTCGTAATTCATTAATATAAACTAAATTCCAATGATCATCTAACTTACTGGATCGAAAGTTCCAGTTTTTCTTAAACTTTTTATTTCCAGAGAATCGAACAAATCCCAAAAATGGGTCAAAGTTGCGGACTACAGAAATAGGAAGGAATTTGATTAATCCGAGTGATCCGATGAGAAACTAGGAGTTCAACATTGAAGACGAAGGGTTGACCCGAAAAATAAAAATTCAAGACCACGGGCAGAATCACAAAATCAATTCCCAAAAAAGGATAAATTACCGGAATTCCAAGTGATTGAAGAGCAGAGACAGCAGAGTCGAGAACTTGCTTGCGACGACCCATGATGGCAACGGAGGCACCATGTTTGCCGAATTGCGTGGATATTTCGAATCCAATTCCTGAGCCTCCTCCTGTGATAAGAGCAACCTTGCCCTTCAATACATCTGGCTTAAATGGTGACGCCATAGCAATAGTCTTCGCTTCTTCCCTCACCAAGTATTCTGGGGCTGGACGCAGAACGAGAATTAGAATGTTAGTCTAGCTATAACTTGAATTCGTCAACTTGATTGTTTTCCATCAATGGAAGATTCATTCACGTAATTATTACATTAAAAACTCGAGAGATTTTTGTATGGGCTTATAAAAACGAGACATGTAATATATCTATTATTATTTACTAATATTTTTTGATATATAAATTTTTATTTCATTCTCTTATCTATTTTAATTCATTTTATTCCAAATGTCAAATAATTCCTTAAATTCAATTTAAATAAGGGTTAAGATTGCATGCATGTTTAATTATATACATTTTGGTTCATTGTATGCATGCTTAATGAAATATTTTATTTTTTAAAAGAGTAAATCATAATCCATTCAAAAAAAGTAAATTATATAATATTTTTTCTTAAAAAATAAAATGAAAAATAATAGTTGTATATTGTGCTTGCTTTTAAATTTGCTTAATGATCTATTTAGTTAGAAAGAAAATATGAGAGCAAAAAAATTAGGGAAGAAAATGAAGAGAAAAATTGTTTAGGTGAGAAAAGAAAAGAGAGAGGAGTGAAAAATAGAGAGAGAGAAATTGAACATGAAACTTATCATATTTTCTCTTTTTAAGTGTTCTTTCTGAAAGATTTTGAGAGAAAAGCTTTATTTCACTTATTTCCCTCCCACCCACTTAATTGCTCTAATCTTTTCCTTCTTCACCGTCACCTTTCACCTGTTCTAGCATTTTGTTAAGAGTACCAAACAGCAGTCCATGTGTTTTTTTTTTTTTTTTTTTTGGAATAAGATTGATATCAGAGCTCCCCACAAGGGGGAAAAAAACATTGATCAATAGCACTGTTCTTCATTGCGATGTCAATGCCATATGAGGAGGAGTGAGAAGGGAAATAAAAATGATGTGGCCTAGTTTTCAACAGAAAGTATATTTACGCATTATTTTCAGTGACCACTTCATCCAATTTTCAGCATTAGACCATCAATGAACAAACTCTACTTCTTATTTGTCACGTTTTCCTTTCAAGTTTACAATTGCATCTTGGTTCCATGATTAGATTCCTAGTTTCACAGTGAAAATTCAAAGAAGAATGAATGGGATTAAGCTATGATGACAAAATAGTTTCAGTGACCACTAATGAACTTACGACGCTATTATAAACAGAACAAATCATAATCATCTTTCTCCAATCCTCACAAACAGATTATTTTCAATTTTAATGGGAAAAAAAATTATAGGTCCAGCATTCAAAACCCAAGCAACAGTTTTTTTTGTTTTTCCCTAATACTATCGGCATGCTGAAAATTAAAAACGAAAACAAGTTACAGCAACCTAACATCATAGAACTAATCTTTCAACCTGCACGACACTTAGATCTCAAAATTTCCAACCCTCTACTTTGCCCAAGCAACTTCCTTCTGCACGGATCAAGTTTACTCAGCATCTTCCAGCAAAGAAAGTCTAAATGCTGCATAGGTTGAAAGACTAACCCCATGAGAATAAGGTCTTGTCCCGGTTCAGAACCCAAGTTAACACTTACAACAGATTATTTTCGGGTGAGAACTAACAATTGCTGTTACCCAGAAACAACAACAAACGTACCAGCTTGCTAGAGAAAAGGTAAACGAACTCGAGAGGAGGCACTGATAAGACCTGAATCATGAGTTTAAAACTATCCATCACAATGGAATGGAATGTAGAAATCAACCAGCCTCCAGTAAAATCACACTACAAAATACAACCTTTTCCCGCCAATCTCCAGACTCCCTAAACTCTACATAAGCACTACCCCAAATTAATGTAACTACCATACCAATAACTGAAAGCAAACTCAGCCACATAAAAGCTCAAGATAAGAGCTCATACAAGCACAAATTTAATGCAGTGCAAGCACTGCATATATGTGTCTAGGACTTCGCAGTTGGCAATGGAGAGGACTAAACTACTGCCGCATAAAGGCTTGAAGTTAATCATTAGCAATCAGAAGATGCATTCCGTTTTCTAATTTGATCGACCATAGTTGTCAAGTGTCTGTTTGCTGCTGATCGTGCGGTGGCTGTTGTGGAGGTTGTGTCTGTGGCCACGGCATGAACGCCATATGAGGTCGAGGCTGTTGGGTGGCATATAGTGCTGCCTGGTCAACTGGTTTTCCCATGATCATCCCAGTAGGCCCTACAGGATGCTGTGGTGGGACATAATAATATGGCATATCAGTAGGGGAACCCACAACTGGAATTGTAGCTTTTGTCACACCAAGTCCCTCTTCTTTCAACTCATCTCTTGGAATAATATCAACCAAGAAATCAAATACGTCAGTCCTTGAAATTGCAGCCGCTATATCATTCTTCTGTAGTGTTCTCCTCTTGTTTTCTTCCGTGTGTATCCATGATCGCAGAGTCAGCTCCAGGATAAACATTTCACATGCTTTTGCAAATATGACTGGTGCCTCCGCTGAGATCATCCGGACATCCTCATCAGCTTTCATTATTTTCTTTATCCTCGCAAGTGGAAGACTATGATTCTTGAAGTCAGTTGTCTGCTCAATTTCTTGCATTTGGTTAGCCCAAAAAATCTGAAGCTGCTGCTGTTGCTGCTGCTGCTGCTGCTGGTGAAAATGATGTGCTTGCTGGTATGCCATTTGGTGAGGGGAATTCGAGAAGGGAGCTGGAGGCTGTGTTGGGGAAGTTACGGCTACAGAAGGTGATCCAGAAGCTACCATGGGAGCAGTCTGGTAGTGAGTAGAATAGGCCATCTGGCCAGGGGCAGCTGCAACGCCTACTACATGCTTTTGCTGCTGCTGCTGTTGTGCCTGCTCCGATTGATCCATGACCACCAGTTAATGCTATAAGATTGTCTCTTCTAACTACCCTCCCTTTACAACTGATAGGGGAAAAGAGGAGAAAAAAATAAAGATATAGAAAACCTCCAATCATATGATTTTCTAAACTACAGAGAACGCCAAAGTTTGGTAAAGAAGCGCTGGAAGAAAAAGATTATGTGGAAAATAAAAACATATATACATTCCCTAAATTAGTCTGACTCTTGATTATTTTTATAGGCATGAGGTGAGAGACTGAGGGATATCAACAGTCTCCACATTGTTTAAACCAAACATGCATCTCTTCCCCTTAAAATTTTTACCCTCCACAAATAACATATTTTCAAACAAACAGAGAGAAACATTCATATTGATGAAAACCCAGAGTGCTGTGGCTTGATAGGAGGTAGGCATTTCCTCACTTCAATCAGTGAATGCTAATGGCTAATGAAAGCAAAAAAATTTAGATCACTTTAAAGGTAGAGTTTTTAGCAAGGAAAACATGTCATATACCCATTTGATATAAAAAATGGAATAGAAAAGGGAATGAAAATGAAATGAATAAAGTGATTTTGAAGATGAAAAATAACCCCTTATTACCCTTCCTCCAGAATGTATTAAAAAGAGATTAAAAAAAAAACAGTTGAGTAATGATTACAGTTTTACGAGACATTGCCCCCCCCCCCAAAAAAAAAAAAAAATCTTCGCCCTTTCCTTTCCAATTGTTAACCAAACAGGGCCCAGACCTTAACAGACCACATCAATTTAGTCAGTTAAGGATAATGCCAGAGCTGAAAGGTCAAAACCTAACTTCTATACAGTAGAGAAGACTGGGGAACATGTACAAAGAGCAGTAAAAATTATGCAAGTGCTACTGAGAAAATTACTTGTGGTTATGGCTTTTCATTTATCACTTCATTTCACCAAACTGAAATGGAAATCATGATGGTAAAGAACTTTTTCATAATGTTCCAGTTTCAAAAACCCAGCCCAGCAAGTTTCTTTGCATCCGTCCAGCCACCTCCCAGGGGGTACGAGTGAAAGAACAAAGCAACGAAACAAATAAGCATCCTAGACATAGAGTTCTTATCCCTTTCTAAAATAGCTCTGGAAACCGTTTCCATTGGAGCAGTCCAGACTCCAGAGTTGATATTAAAGACACCTCCACTATTCTCTCCCAAATATTACTTCATAAACAATCACATGCAAGAAAAATCAATAACACCACGTTCCCTCTCCTTCGTACTCATACTCACTTGTTTTGTCGCTGTTGTATTCATGTAATTAGCACATGCATAGCCAAAATATAGCCATGATTTGTTTTAATCAACAAAAAATAGCCATGATCAATCCCAACAATAGTTTAAAAAACTGACGGCTAATTTTACAATCCAATCTGAGTAAATCATCCATCCAGATGTCAACCGATTGATGGTCCCAACCCACATGATAAAAATCAAATTAACTTCCGGCTTCTTCCAAATACCACATAATTTAACTAATTCCTACAACTAAAGAAACATAGGGCCCATACAGACCAAGTCAAAAGAAAGAAAAAAAGCTAAGCTGAAGGTCAATTAAATAGCAACTAAAAACAAAGAAAGATCGATACTGAAAACTGACAAATGTCAAAGTTTTCATTTTGCGACTGATCAGATAATAAAAACACATGAGGAAAAGAAAAAGAAAGAACTTTAGGCGAAATCGGAGAGATTACCCATCTACTACGAGCTTGACTCCGAAAGCTCGTCAATGCGGAGAAACCCTAAGAGAGAGTGAGGGGAAAAGAGAGGGTAGCAGAGTGATTGAGTTAGAGAGAGAGAGAGAGAGAGTTGAGAGCATAAGAGGGTAGGAGGGACCGGGCAGGGTTGGAAATATGGTGGATTGGTGGTGTTTCTAGAGAGAGAAAGTTTCTGGGAGCATCGTACCTCGACACGTGTCGGCATGTGAGAGCTCTGACTATTTGAGGGTACGTTCCCAGCGTCCACGTGGTGTAAAGATACTGGATGTTTCTGCGCTCCTTGTAGACGACTGTGACTTATCCAGAAAATGACAGCGCATGCGGGTGCCTCAGTCTGCGGAGGGAGGGAGGGATAATTTAGGAATGAAAAATAAACATAGAGGGCATCTTTGGAATTGGGTAGCATTACAAATTACAAATTAATTAAAATAAGCTAAATAGTAGGGTGAAAGCCTAAAAGGATAAAATAATATCTAGATTGTTAGTTTTATTATTTTAACTTTGAGGATGTCCAGCACTAAGGCTGATCAATAGTTGTAAGGCTTAATGTTAATTAATCCATGTACTCTTTTTTTGAACTATTAAATAATTTATATTTTTAAGTGAAATAATTTTTATTTAAAATATTTTTTCAAGATTTAAAAATATCCTTATACTAGCTAGGCATGAAATCTATCATTATTTATTGATGTGGCAACTTGTGGAGCTCACGCATGATGCTAACTTGGCTTTAAAGGTGGCTAGTCTAACCCTTTTGACCAATACGTGTCCCCTTCACTTGCCATTTCAAAATCCCACTCTCTCTTATGGGCTTTTTCAACCTTTTTATCATCATTGCCAAAATACTTCACGTTTTCGAGCTCTACCTCACCTTCCTCCTCCTCTCTTGGCTCTTCCCTTGCTTTCCCTTTGCTCTCTCCTTCCTCCGCTTATTCTCTCTCTTCCTCACCAACCCTCCCTTCATCTTCTTCCTCTCCAATACCACCATTACTGCTCTTCTCGCCAAATCCCTTTGATTTCTTACTATGACACTATTTCTTATGCCCATCCTTAAATCTACCAGGACTTCCTCAATGATGGCTCGCATTGTACTATGCCTATGCCTAAAGGTGATCCTCTATTGTGTGTTATCGAAAGTTGATTTTAAATTGTTGCATTTTGTTGGTTATTTTCTTTTGTGTGTGTTGTTATGTTTAATTGCCTCTCCTTTCGGTTTCACGACTTTATTTTAGAGGCATACATCCATTCCCTGACCAAAGTCTCTGAGGGACTTGTCATTATCTAGATTTTACTTTCCTCATCTTTTGGATTTCTCATTTTGGTTACCTTTCTTGTTCTATTCATTTTTCGAGTAGATTCATACTGAGTATCAAAATAAATTAGATAATTGATACATAGATTTGCTGGTTGTGCTTTTTAATTTGGTTTGCTGGCCCTCAATCTAGATTCAAAAGCAAGATTGGATTATGATTTTCCTAAGGTTTATCAAAGTACTTAGTCAAAAAATTCAAAAGTAGACTGTCTAGAGCCAATATAACAGATATGGACTTTAAACACAATGAATGTTTCCTTTGAATGGGGTCAGCCTTTGATGTTTTAAAGAAGAGGGAGACATGTATCTGGTCAAAAAAGGTCAAACTAACCACCTTTAAAGCCAAGTCAGCACCATGTGTGGGCCCAACAAGTTGCCACATTAGTAAATAATGATGGATTTCATGCCTGGTTAACAAAAGGCCATTCTTGGACTGTAAAAAAAATACTTTAGGGTGAAAATCACTCCATTTAAAATTATAAGGTGCTTAGTGCTTGTAGAGAAATAGTACGATGACATGTTTGGACCTTAACCCAAGTTTTAATCATATGGAAATATACACAATTTTTTAAAAGTTAAAATATATTAACTAGATCAGAATATATATATATATATATATAATAAGTTAAATTATTCATAAATCATAAATAATATTTTTTTATTTTCCAGATTTTTTATCATATACCACTATAATAATTTAAAAAACACTGATATAGAAAGTAAGGATTTTATTTGGACTCTAATAACATAGGCTCAAATCGCAATATCACTTTGAAAATTTTATTGTGCGGTAATTTTTAAATATTTTTTAAGTTTTCTTCCAATATGTTATATTTTTAGGTTAAATGGCAATTTAGACCATAAATTATATGGCCAAGGATGGTTTGAATCCTAAATTTGTAAGTGATATATGTTAAACTCTAAACAATTAAAATTAGAATGATTTTGCCCCAATGTTAAATTGAAGCAAACACCCATTACTTTAAGTAAGGGGTCAGATAAGTAGCATGGAATTTTTCTCTCTTTACATTTCTGCTTCTTTGCATTCCTAGGTGGCATGTTTTCTCCCTATTCTCCCTCTCTCTTTTGCTTTTATCCATGACATTACTAAGACCATTTTGCAAAAATTCCCCAAACTCTAATTGCCAAAAATTTAATTCTTTTATGGCAGAGTATATCTATTTTTGATATTTCTTGCTTTACAATATGCACTTTTTGCTATATCAATTGTCTTCACATTTGAAGAACTCTAATGTGATAGATGCTAAGCTAAAAGAGCATTAATTATATGGATTAAGCAGTGCCATGGTTGCAGATACAAGTTTCAATCTCAACCTGTATGCTATTATTCTTCAATATTCCCTTCAACTACAACCCTCTATTAATCAATCTCTCTCTCTCTCTCTCTCTCTCTCTTAATGCTATATATATTGCTAAAATCACTCTAAAACCCTTTTTTTAATAATTTCATATTTTTAGATATGAAATTTCTTACTTTTGAATTTCTTGTTTTTGTTGGCTAATTTTGATTTTGGCTTTTTGCTTGTTACCTCTAGCTGATTTTTATTTTTGCTAGTTGTGATTTTGCTTGCAGTGTAAAAATGTCTTGTTGCCCTTATTTTCATCGATGTATCTTAGAGGTATACTCCCACAACCACGCAAGTAAGACTTTCCTATACAAGCTGTGAGAACTTCTTTAAGCCTCAAATAGTGCGTCGTGGTATACTTGTAGTGAGATTTGCAAGTACAATTGAAGGGATTGTCAGAGAATAGGACACATTGAGGTCATGATGGAGTGGAAAGGGGTTTAATGATAATGATAGTGAAGGACGACAAGGGGTGGGTGTTAGTAGAGAAATTGATGACTGAGAGAGGGAAAAGAGGATAGTAGTGCTTAGTATAGATGAGATGGAGGTATTGGTTGATGGTGGTAACAAGGTGGATATGGTAGGTGGTGCTAATGATAATAATAAAGGAAAGGGATAAGAGAGTAGCTTGTTGAGGAATTGAAAATGCACACTTAGCAATACTAGGTCAAAACAAAATTTCTCCCTCTTCAGCTGATGGTCAATGTTGTATCAATTTAACAATGGGGGTAAAATTATATCAAATTTAATTATTAAGGTTTCAAAATGTACTACATATAAGTTTAGGATTCAAATCGCCCCTAACTCTATAGTTTAGGGTAAAAATTTTCATTTAACCTTATATTTTTTGTGAGCCATAAGCCATTAGAGCAAACTAAAAAAAATCTAAATTTAGATGGTAAAGAAAATTTAAAAAAAGTTAAATTTGAGCCTAAACTATTAAAGTTTTTTTTGTAGAAAAACTATAAAACTATCATCTAACCTTGTGCTAACATATTCATGGTTCTCAATAACTCATGCAATTATAATGCATGACATGCTTATCACTATAACTCAAGAATTTGCATGCATACCACTTTATCAATCGTCAAGGCCACATAACCAATACATGGCCAATTCAGGTCCAACTATTCATAATCACACCTTCACATGACAACTATATATACGAAATCACCAACCACAATTCATCATAAAGACTTGTTCTTTGTAACTCATGCGTCAAACTCAAAGTTAATAAATTCATCATCATGCTTTTATTTGTTAATTCAAAGGCATCATAACATTGGTACAATTTTTCAAACAATATAATATACTCAAATTAAATTCTTGGTTACATCTACTCTTAGGCTACTACCTTAAGAGTTAAATTTAGATCTCATAAGAAAGCTGTCTCAAATTCAAGCTTTGAGCATAATCAATCTACAACAAAAATCCAAAAACAACATTAATGACTAATCATTATTAATTAATCCTTACTCATGATTAAGGCCTAATACCCTTATTAAGCATGGTTAAGCATAATTAGCTCTAAAACTCTCTTCCTTTAACTTATATAACTCCTATTAAGCTTAATGACCATTGTTAGCTACTCTTAATAGCATAAACTAGCTTACTTAGCATTAATGTTAATCTTAAACCTCTCATTAAAGGCATTTAATGCTGTTAACCACCAAGACCAACTACTGGAAGCATTAAACAACATTCATAGACTTCAATGAACTCATTTAAGTGGTTGCAAGCAACAGTAGGTTCAAATAACACCTTACTCAACCCAAAAGTTCCTTAGAAAATGAGAAGAAGAGAGAAGAGGGAAGAAGGAAGCTTACCCAAGGTGTCTCTAGCTCTAGATAGCCTCTAATATAGCTTTAAGACGAACCTTAATAGAGATCTCCTTGTTTTCTCTCGACTAGACCTTCAAAAATCTCCTTAGTTTTCATTGCTTAAAACACGTTTGGAGAGTTTAAAATTTGTTATGGTGCATAGTGCCATTCACCGTGGCGAATTTGCCAAAACAGCAAACTATACTTAAGCCCACTAATTTAGGCTCAAGATGGCCCAATAGCCTTTCCAACCCTCATTTAAAATATCCTATGAGGTCCAAGCAGCCTAAAAGGAAATCCAAACTCTAACATTAACTTCTAATTGCCACGATTAGTTAATTAAATCTCTTAATTAATCTTACTCTTAGATTAAAAATTTAGAATGTTACCCCTTTATTATCCTCTTTCGAACTTCAACCTCTAGAAAATGATTAATAAATCTCTCCTTCTTACACTCCTTAGATAACTCAACTGATTGAGGAAAGAATCAAATATGAATACCATCAGAAATATGAATCAGATGCTCCAATTTTACATTCACCCAGGTCAGTAGATCCATATTCCTAACTTTTTATCTCTTCTATGGTCTTAGAAAATTACATATTTCCTCCCTCCCTCCAAAGCCTTTGATTCATGGAGTTTCCTTCTCCTCTTTTTCTCGTTCTATTGCTATTGTTCTCACCAAGGAAAACCAAGCCTTAGATGCGACTATTGCTATGTAGAAACCCAAGAATCAACAACCACAAATCAATGTTTGCGAACTCGTTAGTGGGACCACGTGAGCCCAATGCTCTTATTGCCGCGTGCAAACTCATTAATGGCTATGCCTTTAGCTTGTGCCATCGAGATGATTCATATTATATTGGCCTTGCAATTCAACGTTGCAGTGAGTGGAAGATGGCATCATAAACATAGCATCGCCAGTAAGGGAGGAAGCACAAGTGGAAAAGGAGGATGAGGAGGAATCCGATAAGCTTAGTATTGTTGAGAAAGAAGAAGGATGAAGGGGAAGATGAGGATGAGGGCGACAACTAGGAGTGTGGCATAGCATAAGAGATAAGCTTAGATAAAGAGCAAGAAGAAGGATGAAGAGCTTTATTTTTACATTTTATGGGACTTCTTGGTAGTTAGAATCTTTTTATAAGACTTCAGTGTGATTTTTTTTAAAAACTATTAATTTTAAAACACCAAGTCTATAAGAGGCCATGTCATAATGTTTAAATTTGGGCCAAAAATAGTACTTTAGTATTTAGTTTGAACGCACTTCAACTACAAAACTCTCTTTGACTTTGAGCTTCAAAGCCACTCAAAGAAAAAAAAAATCTCACCCATGACTATTTTAAATGTCACGGTCATCCAATAAAAGAATATATCTCCTAACAAAAAAAAAATAGTCAATCAAAATTAAGACTATCAAAAAAAATTTAATCTCTTATAATATGATGAATCAATGTTTGAGTATCTATTGAGAGAGGTGAAAAATTAAAAAAATAAAAGATATTTGACTATCAATTATAGCTGGTTTAAACATGAGATATTGAGTTAGATTATGTATGAATGCAATAAAATATTTTTGGGAGAACTACCCCAATTAGCTCGAGAATATTTGAATATAATCTAGTCAAATAAGTATATAAGAAATTCTAATCTTTGAAATAAAATAATTATATTAACAGAGGTATCCTAATTTAGTTTAATAATAATATTTGAATCTAACCAGATAGTAATAGATATATAACAATTGTATTTAAAGAAAAACAAAAAAAATCATTAAATAATATCTATAGCAACTCAAAAGAGGCTCTAGGTCTAATTCTTTCATCACATTTTTTAAAAAGTAAATAATGATTGTATGTGTGTAAGTGGATGTATGTCTTTTTTTTCATACAGGAAACTGCTAGACTATGGAATTTTTTTTTAAAAAAGTAAATATAAAATGAAGTTAGAGTAATCAATTTTTTTTTTCAATTTTATCCCTTATTTTTTATTTCCATTTGAATTCTTAAACAACAATTTATTATGATTACTAATTATAAAAAGGGTAAAAATTAGAAAGTTACATCTTTTTCTTTTTACAATTTCAATGTTACCACAACCATGTCTTAATAGGCTGTGAAGTTTATTCGTCTTATACTGAGGGGCAGAGTAGTATTAATTGTTATTATCAGCACAACCATTAAATTCATCTTGAAGCTTAGAGGACCATTAGCACTGCTTCGCAAGAATGCAGATATATATCTTCTTTGCTGACTTGTCCTAAAAGTAAATGGCAATATGACATCAAATTGATGGTGTTTGAGGGAAAAAAAAAAAGGCAAACAAGGATGTTTGTAAGATTAATCGAAAAGGAAAAGACAAGGTCCCAAAAAAAAAAAAGAGAGGATAAAAAAGACAAAAAAGGAGGAGGTAACAGTAACTGAATAACTACATAATGGCTTATGGAAAGTCGAAGGTGGGTGTTAGATGAAGCCACCTTGAAGCGTCGTATTGTTTGTTAGCCGACCAAAGAGAGAAATATACCTTCACAGGGCAAACAAACACATGACACACACCAACACAATCCAATCCAAGGTTCCCTCTTTCTCTTTCTTTATGCCAACCAACTAACCAACCGACCCCACTTCTCTCGTGCTTCACAATGCCGGCTTCCCTCTTTTTTTCAACCAGCAATCTCGAGTTCAAATCCTATATTTGCATTTTTTATTAAACAGAGTTGCTGCTTTTATAGTGCCTTTCGTGATTGCCACCACTTTATAGATTCAAATGCAGCATATACTGTGTTCATACATGGGACTATATCTCCTCTTGGTATGGGATACAGAAATTGCAGAGTGAAAGTTTGATGAAGCTCATCAGCTTACTTGACGGCTTGATGAAAGGCACATGTATAACACTTAAAAGACCGCCAAAAGCCGTCCTCTTTATAATGATGAACAAATGAACAGGACCAAATTAATTACTATGTATGACTTCTTCCTGGTTTCCCTATACCTACCTGGCTACCTCGTGTGTGGCACATTAGTTCTTCTTAATCTTGTGAGAGAGAGAGAGAGACATTGACAAGAGAGGTTTGAGTTTTAGGCGGATTCCCTGTACATACAGAGTTATAAATGAATATTTAGAAACCTGTTTTGTTTGTCTTCATCTATAAATTGATTCCTCTGCAATTTTTTTTTTTTTTTTATGTTTTGGTAATGAAAATTTGGAGAGACAAAGGGAGGAAGAGAGACCTACCTTCTACTTTATTTCCATTTGTCTGTATATGTTTCCTCTTATGCTTTGGTTAAAAAATGATGCTGTGTTGAAAATGAGTCTTTCCCCCTCCAAAAAGTAGGAATCTATCTTCTCTATCTGTCCCTTACTAAATCTTTTGTACCAAAACTAGGGTATTTGTCGTGCAGTTTTTGTGCTTCACAGCATAATCCTTCAAAATGATTTACAACAATCACGAGGGAGATCCTATCTCCAGGCTCAACATGAATTACCCCCTCCGATTTTAATTATAGTATAGGGCAAAGTTTTAAAACTCTATTTAGTCTTACAAATAGGGCAAAAATATAGTAGTTAATTTTTTTCTCAATATTGCCCCTCTTGATCGCATCAAGTTATAATTCTTAAACATACTTTATGATGATCATTAATTTTAGCGAAGATAAAATTAAAAAGTTAAACATTTTTTATAAGTTTAAAGATATTAACTATCATTCCTTAAGAATCATGAAATTGGTTAACTTTACCCTATAATTAGGATCAAAAGGGGTATTTGCTGCTAAACTTAACTTGAGCAGTAACATCTCAGATTATTGAAGGGTTTTTAGTTTCAATCCATTTTTTTATAGACTTAGTGTGCACAGGCTCGTGGGAAAGTGACACTTCAACATATCACTGGAAGATGGAGCCATAAATGAAAGTGGTTGTGGGAGTTGGAACCAAATTTCTCTCGTACCATACCCCTTAAATACATAATTATTAATAGTAACTGTTTGAGAATATCCTAGAGCCTCAGAACTCCCTCCTAATTGGAGAAGCTCCTTGTATTTAAGACAAGTGCAATCAGCTTATGAAAAGAAATCAAAATTTACTGATACAATCATTTTATTAAATTCTCATCCATATCTTAAATCCCATTGGTTTATTTTTCGTAGTATGGAATTGACCACTACTCATATCTGACGTGCAAAACTTATTAAAGAATTAGACATTGCGTTTGCTACAAAGGCAGTGCTTACAGAATATACTTAGCTGGTAATCTTTGTATTAATTTCAAAAGTAATGCACATAATATATAACGAAGTTATAGATTGCTTTCTTTGAGAATATTGATGTTATTTTTGAATTATATTAATTTCTGTTCTCACAGAATATACTTTTGTTTTCTGTATGAAGCTAATTTCCTGCATTTACCACAAGAAGAATATTCTGACTCCTGTAAGTCAAAAGGGAAACTAACTTCTTAGCTCTTATGAACCAATGGTGATTAGAAATTTCTAATACTATAAACCTTTCCTTTTCCATTTTTGCAGGCGTCTCCAGGCTCCTCAATCTCAATGGAAGATGTGAACATCTGGCTATCCTCCTCCATGAATGAGAATCTCAATCACGATTTCGCCATTCGAAGGTTCTGTCCTTCGAGAATAGAGCAAGAGCAAGGAGATCAGAGCCAAGATCATCAAGAAGAACCACCAACAGTACCTGGTGAAACTGAACTGTCTTCTCCCGGTGCTGCCACCACAAGCACTCCATGTCTGGCTTCTTCAGAAGTTGAGGAATTTGTTGATAGCGTCATCAATATGGACCAGCATGACGATAATGAGTATGCCAATGTAGAATATCAAGAACCTCGAGAGAATCATCATCATGGTCAAACTTATGATCCTTTCATGGTGAATGATGATGAGATTGACCCATTCGCTATGTTGAATGAAGAATATTATGGGTATGTTCCAATCACAACGGAGGGAGAAGAAATGGAGATGAGGGGCACCTTTGGTGCAGAAGAGATGAGCCTTGGTACGGACAAGGGGCTAGATTTGCTTCATATGCTGTTGGCTTGTGCTGAGGCTGTGGGCTGCAGAGACACTCAGCGGGCAGACTTACTGCTTAGAAAAATTTGGGCTTTGGCTAGTCCTTGCGGCGACTCATTACAGAGAGTCGCTTATTGTTTTGCTGAAGGATTGAAGTGTAGATTGTCACTTCTTCCTCACAATGTATCTTCAGATAATACAGCGAAAAACAGTACTACCATAAATGCCTCTTCGGTAACGAGGGGATGAAGTTGGAAGCTTTTCATCTCCTTTACCAAACCACACCATATATTGCTTTTGGCTACATGGCTGCAAATGAAGCTATATGCCAAGCATCACAAGGGAAAAACTCTTTACACGTAGTTGATCTTGGAATGGAACATACCCTTCAATGGTCTTCCTTGATAAGGGCTCTTGCCTCGAGGCCTGAGGGCACTCCAAGGCTCCGGATCACAGGGTTAATCAACTACGAAGATGATGAACCGAAACTTCAATCAAGCATGAGTTTTCTTGCGGAGGAAGCAAGCTCCTTTGGGATAGCACTGGAGTTCCACATAATATCAGAGCCGGCAACCCCGTCTCTTCTAACTAGGGAGAATCTGAACTTGAGAGAAGGAGAAGCCTTGTTTGTTAATTGCATCCTGCACTTGCACAAGTATGTAAAAGAAAGTAGGGGTTATCTCAAGGCAATTCTGCAATCAATCAAGAAGTTAGGTCCGGCTGCACTTATTGTGGTAGAGCAAGATTCAAACCACAATGGGCCTTTCTTTCTAGGGAGATTTCTGGAATCATTACACTATTACTCTGCCATTTTTGACTCACTTGAGGCAAGTATGCCAAGAAATAGCCAGCCGAGGATGAAAATCGAAAGATTATATTTTGCAGGAGAGATTCGCAACATTGTAGCTTATGAAGGCCCTGATAGGATGGAAAGGCATGAAAGTGTAGATCGATGGCGAAGGCAACTGGGACGAGCAGGGTTTCAAGTCATGGCATTGAAGTGCACAAGTCAAGCTAGAATGATGCTTTCTGTTCATGACTGTGATGGATATACATTGTCCAGTCAGAAGGGTTGCCTTCTGCTTGGGTGGAGAGGAAGGTCAATAATGATGGCTTCTGCTTGGCAAGAAGCAACTTAGTAACGCATTCATGAAAAATTCTCGGAAAATTGGAAGACTAATGCACGCATGTTATGCTTGTTATTGTCATGAGATCTATATCTGACATATTTACATGTTTAGTAATGATTAGCTTGATCTATTTATCTTTTACAGCGAAATAGAGGAAAAAAGACAGCAGAATGGTTGTGCTCTCATTCACAGCCATGATTGGTCTCTGCAACATGAGATCCGAATAAAGTCAAAATTATCTTCTACCTCGCCATGAATCTTTTCATACTCGAAAAGCGTTAAATTTTGTAAAAAAATGTTTAGTTGTTCATAATTGTACTTCTTGATCATGTCAGGGACAGCATTCCCAAACCATATTTATTAAAGCAAGGAAAATAACCTACATCCTCAAAGTGGCAAAAAGTATAACCAATTTAACCATTTTCCAAAGATCACTTCTGAACTCGCCACGATAGCTGAAATATCAGAAGCATGAGACTACTTCAAATAATGTTCTTCTCTTCTTTTGGGTTTACTATCCATGACCCCGTGCTACTTCTTCCAACATTATCCTTATTGTATCTCTTGCAACTAGCAATACAAACGTATATTTACAATGTTTTTTTTTTTACCGAAAAATGTATATTTACAATTTATAAAGAAATTATTTGAATAAATCAAAGTATCTAAATAAACGGATGTGTTAAATGAATGAGAAAAACTGCATTTTGTTTGACCTTTGGCAGCAAAAAGAGGAGAAGACTTAGTTATATGCAGCTGAATGTTGAATTTGATCATGTTACAGAAGCTGTAGCCAAGAGAGAGTTAAATATATCCCAGTGTCTCAAATTTAAGTAGTTCTGTAACATATACAGGCACAAAAAAATGAACCCTTCAGTTTCAAGTTTCATTCTATTGTAAGATCAGAGTGTTCCTTCAAAAGAAATAGTAGGAAAGAAAGGAACCAAATTCATAGTCCAAGATTGACTGTGCAAATACCATTACAAACAAAATTATCAACAACTATGATTTTAATGTGGTCCGGCACACAATACATCCAGTAAGCAGGAAAAAAAAGGAGGAGAAAACAGAATTTTACAATGACAATCCTTTATGTACTATTGCGAGACTTCTGTATAAATATACCACATTTGCAGTGCAAATGAATTAAGTTAAAGGCATCAGATCTGTTGAACAATCATTTAGATGCCTTATAGCCTTGCCCTTTGGTCTGACTAGCAGCTGCAGACATCACCCTTAAGCGGCGAGCAATTTCTGTGAATGACGGCCTGGCTGCAGGGTTAGGTGCCCAACACTGCTCCATTAGTTGCCGCCACTCATGATCGCAATAACTGGGGATTGTTGGCCTCAATGTGTTATTTACAATGCCTCCTGCTTGTAGTGTGTGTCACGGAGGCAGTGAGATACCAATCACAACACCATAGGAAAACAAGGATAAAGGTGGAATGATGGGATGCAAGGGCGACATAATCTGATACTTTACATTCAAAATTCATAACTCAAATTTAGAATATCTTTAAATCTGTTCTCAATCATAAATTATTTTACCTAAGCGAAGCACATCTGATATCTCCCAGTGATCTGTTATGAAACAGATCCTACAGTGAAGCCTGACCAAACTATAAAAACTTCCAGCAAATTTCAAACAGAAGTTTAACTGTAAAAAAATGATGTTTCTGGTGAACGGAATATTCCAACGGAACGCATAGATTAAGGAAACCACCTAAACCTATATGATGACTTACTTTAAGAAAGTGATAGCGGAATAATTCTCAGTCCAAAAAGATGATAGAAAGCTCATAATTCTCTCAGTATATGTTAAACAGATCATCCAACTCTATTACCTTACAGAAACAACCTCTGCTCAGGGAACTGATCATATATCCGGTAATTGGCATAATAAGATGGTCGATCTTCCAGGAGATATGTTTTATTACCTTGATTGTCTTTTCTTTATATTGTGTCGTCCACGTTCAGGAAATTTATTAATTTGGTCCAAAAGTAGGTAACTTAGATCAGTACATGTGTGTGTGAGAATATATAGGCTATAGTTTTGCCCGATTTGTTTATATGGACCTTTTATTCCAATTGTAACTGACACTTATTGACCTACGCTTTAAAAATTCAACTATTTGATCTTTAGTATTTAAATCCTCTGAAGATGAGAATCCATGAATTTCATGAAGTTTTCCGTTTTAAGAAAGAGAGAAAAATTTATGTTTTATAAAAAACAATAAAATGAGAGAAAGTACTAAAAGGAAAACTTCACATAAATTCATGATTCTCAACTCCAGAGAATTTAAATCCTTGATCATAACATTAAATCAGGCTTGTTCTCAAGTGTAACTCGATTATCATGAGTTATCAGTGAAAAATGCGTTGGCTAAGACTCGTGCCTTAGAAAGGTAGAAGAACACTCTGAGGTAAAGCAACTACAGACAGCTTTAAGAAGAGAAGAGAAGAGAAAGAAACATACCTATGATTGCACCATAGTGCATATTAGCATATGGTTCTTCACCAGTAAGAATCTCCCATAATACAATGCCAAACGAGAACACGTCAACCTAGAGAGTTGACAAAATATGTCATCAGTCCGTGCTTGCAAGGGAATATTAAGATCATATACAATAAAGATAATGAGAGACCATTAAAACAGTCCCACAGAGCACGGAGCTACACATGATTAATTTTAATTTCAATGCCAACAAACCGGACAATAAATCAGAAGGCCCAAAATAAATTATTCTGGGTGCAGTAAATTAGAGAAAAAAAATGAAGTTAAGAAAATTTCAATTATAGCATTCAAAAGAAATGCATGAAAATTCCTCCTGAGAAATAGAAATAAAATTTTTAGCTGGTCAGAGACACCATAATCTGAGATACAGATAATTTGAAGATCTATTGGAAATTAAATAAATGTCACCTTTTATATCAATAAATAAATAAATAAATAAATAAATGTCACCATTATCTCTTTATTGGTCATCATAAAATTGCTCTACTCTAGTGAGTAAAATTTCAGATGAGAATTTGAAGTTTTACCTTCTCTGAGACTTTATTGCTGCTGCCATTCAAAAGCTCGGGCGCCATCCAAGGTAGGGTTCCTCGCACACCACCAGAAACCAGAGTATTTCGTTAATTTTTGACAGGCCAAATCACCAACCTGGAGATAGGGCACGTGATTAACTTCTTCAACAGTCAAGACAAGTTGCCAAAAGGAAAACTTTGCAACATAAATACCTTGCATATTGGCCGTAAAGGATCCTTTAAGTTCACAAGCAAATTGTCACACTTCAAGTCAAATGCACAATATTTTTTGAGTGCAAATACTCCATTCCAAAAGCTGCATCCATGGCGATTATCAGCCTCTTGCGACGATCTAGATACCTGGAACCAAGATAGTGTCAAAAATCCAAGAAAAGAAATCTCTTTCAGGAAAAAATATATATTATGCCCTTAACATGATAACAAATAGGTCATGGTATCAAGGGTTTACGTTATTAGCTGACTGTGATATCCAGTGATATTGTCAATATCATATCAGTTTCTTTCAAACAATGTAAGGGGTAGCAGGCATGGATCTTGTAATTTTCTTGTAACATGATGGTATAGGCATAACGAGGCTCAATGGAAATGCAATAACTCAGGATAGACCATTTACCTATCCTTGCGAACCAAGACATGCCTTAGAGAACCATCTACCATGAACTCTGTAACAGTGGCTAATGTTCCTCCTGGCCCGTCCTGCACTCACACCATAAAATGCCACCACATTTGGGTGATGAAGCTTGGAAAGTATGTCAGCTTCCCGCCAAAACTCTACAGTCTGAATGGAAACAAGGATCATCAATATAGAACCTCTAAGAAGACACTGTTGTTACTTTTACACTCACTTTCATGCATAAGTGGCATGAAAATAAAATCTAACTATGATTAAAAAAGAGTGAAAGAAAAAAAAAATTACTTATGATTCAAAGGCATGAAGAATACATTACCATCTCTCTTTGTTTGAAGATTCTACCAGTGAAGCAGCTTTTCTTTATTCTTTTAATGGCAACATCAGTTCCCCTCCATTTCCATGGTATACAGTCCCAAAGGTTCCTGAAACCCAATTCTTTCAGTTCTTCAAGATCTTCATTATTTATCAGCTGCTATGCATAAAATCTTTCATAAATGTATGTAATCTTGTACACCTTAATCTATAATGTCACCCATTTACCAATATTTTAATATTCTTTGTTTCAAGAGAAAATGCAGATATAACGTATCATCAGGAGGGCATGATAAAAGTAATGTGAGTTTAGATCCTTAAATTTTTTATATGCTTTACTCCTATAGTAGAGGGATTTTTTAGTAAACAAACCCAGACTTATACCTGCAAGTACTGATGTCAATACCATCCCAAGAATGATCATGCGGAGATGACCAATATTCCCTGTTTCATTCTTGAACATCCTAAATTCAATCCATTACAAAATTTATCAGTGGAAAAGTATATTTGGGTATATTTTTCCC
>NW_026555811.1:0-49460 GCF_029017545.1 Prosopis cineraria | reverse complement strand
TATAGAAAGAAAAAGAAAGGAAAAAAAAAAAAATCTGTGGAGCAGGGACAGTTTTATAATTTCACCATACAAAGTAAAAAAAATAATTTACTCCTTTCTGGCTTCAACCAGGTTTGAACTCAAGACCAAATGTAAGAGTTATATGCACACTTCACTATACCAACACCTCCTCTTGTCATATTGTCCCAAAATTAATATAACTACAATTCATCCACAATAATATTTTTTTATTATTTATTTATCTATTTTTGCTTAAAATTCTTGGGTTATTACATATATGGATGATTTATGTTGCTTACTATGCATAATATTGATTAAATGCAAATGCTAGATCTCCCTTTTTTTTTTTATATATTAAGGAGTTAAGATGTGAATTTGAGAACTATGTGTTATATGTATGATGTGGTGTGTTACACAACTAATCCCAAGCCCATTGAATATGGTCTAAATATATTTGTAGGCTTTGGCACTTGATTGGGAGTTTAGGCATCCAAGTTGAAATTTTTAGTGTGAAATGTGTGATTTTACGAATAGGTGATCAATTTTTTATAGAGTAATAGTTTGGGAATGAAACCAATACCATTAGCTAGATCTTAAAGAGAGTTTTATATAGATACCTAAATTGTCTCATCGGTCATTGGACGAAAAATTAGGACATGTCAAAATTTAATTGACAGTGGCAATATTGCAAAAATTGTGCAATGTGCCACAGCAAATGGTGCCTGTGCAATGAAACGTGGCACAGTGAGGACAAGCTATGAAGCATCACCTATTTTTTTGACATGTTGATTTTTCAACTATTTTAGATTTTGAAAACCATAGACAGAATCTCATGCTTTTGTAACCATTTTAATGCCAAAAGATATTGGTTGGTTAAGTTTCCTTTATTTTATTTAAGGGTTAAGGTTCAATTTCACTCTTGTACTTATTTTTTGGGAGCTTTAGGCTCCTTATACTCTTAAGTAGGGCAATTTTTTTCTCAAGTATTTTTTTAAGTCCAAAATGCCCTTCTGTTAAGAGGATGTTAACTTTGCTATTTTGTATTGATATGGCATGTATATGAGGCCCGCACATCATGACAGGTACTTTAAACATGTCCTTTAATACTAATTTGCCCTTAAAGTATTTTCTAGGAGTACTAAGCACTCCTAAAGTCTTTTTTTTTTTTAGCAAAATTGGGTACCTTTTGAAGTCTTATTAATATAAAATTTAATAAATATTGTCAACTATTAATATTTTTATATTTAATAATTTAAATATATTATTATAAATATTCATTTAAAATTTATAAATTATTTCTTAAATTTTAACAACTCAAAATTTATAAATGACTTCTTATTTTTTTAAATATCAATCTTCAAACTTCTCAATGAAACAGTGTTCAAATCATTACATTTTTTATATGTGGTCAGAATTTACTTATATTTTTAAAATTAGTTAAGTTCGTTAAATTTTTAGGTCATTTTTTGTAATTTTTTTAGTCAACTAATGATCTTCTCAAAAATATTGCACTACCTAAATTTAGTACTCTCTATACATTGTAGTGTCAGAAGTAAAATAAAAAGCATGACAAATCAAGACCAATAATATACTAAAAAAAAATATTTATTTGAAAGATATTGCTCATCTTATTAATGTATTACAAAAAAAAGTTACCTGTCAAGAGAAAAATGGAGAGATACGAAGAAAAAAATTCCTTCATTAATTTGAAAGTTTATTCCCTTTGTTTTTAATACAAAATTATCAAAATATCAAAAATATTAAAATATTAAATTAGGTGGTGTAATGTTTTAAATAATAATATTTAAATTATTAAATATTAAAATACTTAATATTTTAATAATATTAATTAAATTTTATTTTAACAAGACTTCAAGGTGCCCAACTCTCTTAAAAAAAAAATTAGGATGCTTAATGTTTCTAGAAAAAGAGGCCAAGGCCAAATTAGCACTAAAAGATATAGTAAAAGTCTTACATGTCACTGTACGTAAGCCCCATGTATATGCCACGTCAGCAAACAATGGAAAAATTGATGGTTGACTAACAGAAGAGATTTTTTGTTCCTTAAAAAATAATTCAAGGGTAAAATTGTTCAACTTAAGAGTATAAGGTGTCCAGCGCTCTTAAAAAATAAGTATAGAGATAAAATTGAATATTAACTCTTTATTTTAATATTAAAAACTTGAGATTTCATTGTGAAAAATTTACAACTTAAATTTTAAAAAATGCTTAACCATGATTGGATAACCTGTTTGAGTTAATCCCATGAATTATTAGGGAGATTATGGTTAAATGTTATACTAGTAATGGCAACTTTACAAACGGGAGCGACAACTTTCCACTCAGGTTTGTGCTACCATTATATGGGATATATTGATGGCTGTGAAGGAGCTTGACGCCCAAGTAATAATTGGGCAAAAGTCCCAAAAGGGAAAAATATCTTTTAATTAAGTAGTAGCTTGAATACTTGATGCACTTGATTTTTGTTTTTCAGGAAAAACACATAATATCTTTTTCTTCTTCTAAAAATTTTAGATGCTAGTAGTAATTTTTTCAGAATGGAATGATAAGTTTTCTTTTTCTTTTTTCCCCAAATGATGACAATTTTTTTTAAATGACAAGTTTCAATGAAAAAACAATTAATTTGAAAGCCTTTGTGCACCTTACTCCTTCAGTTTTTTCAGGAAAAATGTATCATTTTATTCTAAATTTTTTATATGCTTGGTTAATTTACATAATAGGATCGTAAGTTTTAATGAAAAAATAAGTAACTCGAAAGCGTCATGCGCCTAACTAACTTCGAGTTTTGAGGAAAATGTACTATTTTATTCTCAAAATGTACATGCTTAGTTAATTTTTATGATAGGATCACAAGGTTTTAGGAAATTTTCTTGAAGAGCCTTGAAGAAGAACAAGGATGGAAGACTTTGCAAATACTTGCAAACTTGTAGAAGAAACTTGTAGACACATCCAGATCGTGGAAGATTTTTGAAGATAATGAAGATTATTGAAAACTATTAAGAGTGTGTAAAACTCTTGAAAGGAACCAAGGATGAAAGAGTTTTGCAAGTACTTGCAAAACTCACGGAAAAAATTGTAGATACGTGCATGTCGTGAAGGATTTTTCAGGATGTGCCATTTGTCTAAAAGAAAATTAAATTTCACGCTGGTCGAGTTTTAGAATAAGCTGGCATGTTTTCAAGAAAATTCAAGAGTCTTTATCACTCTTCAATAGTTTGCTAATTTCTTCCACAAGTTTGCAAGAGCAAAGTCTTTCATCTCTAGTCTTTTTCAAGACTTTTAGACACTCTTCATAGTTTGCAAGTTCTTCCACAAGTTTGCAAGAGCAAAGTCTTCCATCTCCAGGTTTTTTCTAGACTCTTCAACACTCTTTATAGGACTGCACAAAGAAATGAATGGCATTGAACTTTGGCTTAATTCAAAGTTTAATCTCTTTCATAAAAAAATTGGGTTGAGGCAACCTGTAATTTGATTTTATTCAATGATAACCCAAAATTAACAGGAATAAACTTGATTCACGATACTAGGAGATTGGTCTTATTAATCTAGTATTCACAAAATAACATTTTTTTTTCTTTTTCCTATATGAGAGGTAATAATTCATTTTAATATAATAAACTCAATTAAGATAATAAAATCACTTATAATCATAATAAATCCAAAATAATTTCCAACAAGAAGGAAAAGAAATATTCCAATTACAGTTTAAATGATTTAAATTTATAACTTAAAAAAAATAACACTAAACAAACTTCAACAACACTATATTACAACAAAAATTTAGAAACAAACTCAACAAATATTCATGCAATCATCTCCTTAGCGTCAATTACACTTGAAGCATTTGTCAAAATTAATTAATTATAATTATATTAAATAAAAAAATAAGACCAAACTGGATTAAGTGGTTCAGATGCCTAGTCTCTTGTCCAGTCCAACTCAAAAAATGATCTAATCATTTCAATCTTTTTGGTCCTTAAGACTACTGTTTATAAAGATTGGATAGGACAAGACCATTTTGGATTAAACTAGGTTGGATCGGACTAAAGAACTTTTCACAGCCTTAGCTTTTCAATAGTTTTCAACACTATTCAAGAACATTTTCCTAAAAGCTTGTAATCCTATTTTAAAAATTAACCAAACATGTAAATTTTTTAGAATAAAATAATACATTTTTCTGGAAAATTCAAAGTTAGGTGCGTGAGGCTTTGGGATTATTTTTAATGAAACTTTATCATCATAAAAATTAATCAAACATGTAAATTTTCAAAAAAAAAAATGGCAAAGTTTCCTGAACCTAACTCAACATCAAGAAGTTACTGCTTTTAAATCACGTTTTTTTATGTTGGTAAAAAAAAAAAATCGCTGTTTTGTCTTTTTGCTTCTAAATATATTGACACCGCTGGGCTAGTAATGAAAGAAATGTTTCAATGGGATCATGGGACTTTTTATTTGGGCCTCCTGGTCCTTCTCCCCAATTAATCCAAAGAATATTAATTTCAATTTTTTGACAGTCCTAAAAAGGCCCGAAAGCAAGTCTAGGTTTAGATATGCGTTGCGTCACCCGTCTGCCCTATACTCTCTCTCTCTCTCTCTCTCAAGTTTTAAGAGTCTCGCCGCCAAGAAGATGCCCTCTCAAGTTTCATCAGAAAGTTCATCTATCTTTCTCGATGAAATTCTGAAGCATCAGATATACCGTCTTCACATCTGAATTGCAGATCTTGTTTTCCGCATCTACCTGTTTATTTTTCTCAGATCTCTCTTCTCCGTTTCGATACCTTCCTTCTCTCTCTCCCTTAATAATTAGATGCCCTCAATCTCCACATTCTTCATCCTCACTCATTGGCGATCCACAAATCCAATAATCCAAATCAAGAACGCCATCGATTCGTCTTCCGATCAATATTCACTGCTGCTTGAGGCCGAACCCATTGATTAACGTGGCATAAGTGACTTCATTTAAATGAATCGATCTATGTAGTTCTTTGTTAAATGAAGTTACTTATGCCACTTAATCACTGGGTTATTCATCAAGCCTGATCGATGTTCACTTGTCGATGCTTTTTTGTTCTCAAAGATATGTATATCAACGGCAATGATCGCACCTCCAATTTCATTTAAGGTCAACTTGTTTTCTCTATTTATCAAAGATCTAAGGCGTTCTTCTCTACAGTGCTTTAAAGTTTGGGGGATCAGTTATTTGATCGATGGAATCAAATTAAACTAGTTAGATGGTGAATGAAGGCATATTCTGTAAGAAATGCGTCACAAATGACGATTTCTAGAACAGTTATTCTGACTGATTCGATCTAAATTAGTCAGAGTATAACATGGCTTGGTTTGTTTGAAAAAAAATGTCAGTATGATTTGATTTGCTGGAACCATTCTCTACAAAAGCATTGGTGCCAGATTTGGTGAAACAGAGGATGACATTTTTTGATCTGGGGATTTCAGATGGAGAAACTAGTTGCAAACTTCAAAAAACCTCTTTTGCATGCCCAATAAACTTTATGCACTCAATTTTTTTCAAGACAAATTTTTATGACGTTATTGAAGTCAATCAGATCATGGATGGACAAAGCATCGAGACTCCGCCTCAGATTGCTTCTTCGATTGTTTGTTTCATCATATAATGATGGTTGATTAAATTAATTAAAACAAGAGTATTGTGATGAAATTTGATAAACATCTTGAAATGTTATAAAAATCAAAATTTGTGTTGACCATTTTCACTTTTCTTTTTAAGGGCGGTTTCGTATTTCCACTTTCTTTCTTTCTTTCTTTCTTTTTCCTTTCTTTTCAATTATTTTTAGAGATAACATCACTTTTAAATTTTGAATTTCCTTCTAATTATTGATTTAGGCTTTAAACTTTAACTCACAACAATTTAATTAGTTTTTTGTAATTTATTAAATTAATATAATTATAGAGTTTGAGTTATATCTTGTAAAAAAAACAAATTGAATTATTTTCACTCACAATTTAAAAACTGAATTGATAATTGAGAAAAGATTCTGAAAACATATTTCTTTTATTTAGCAAACATATTTTGTTCTTTCCTCTCTTTTTTGTCTACATACATCCCCATATTGAATCTTATTATTTTTTATTTAAACAGTTAGATTTCAGATTAAACTTTCAAATTTATTTATTTTTTGATACACTGTCTACATTTATCTTCATACTCTATTTAAACCATTTAATTTCGTTCAAATTTCTCGTAATCAAATCATTACTTTGAGTGAATAACTAAATATCAATATGAAATTACAAACTATACACTAATATGGTTGGGTCTTCCTCAAACAAATTACAAACTATAGACCAACGTGGTTGGCCATACTCTTAATGGATTTAGATCCAGTGAATAACTTAAGCATACTAACCTAATAAATGTTTCATGTGACATAATAATAATAATTTAATTTAATTTAATTTAACTTCTGTCAAAGATTTTGTCATATAATATTCAAAAAGTGTTAAATCAAATGATTAAAGGAGACAACATAAGTATAAGAGTGTTCTAATGGTGATGATTATTTCAAATTTTTGGATGAAAATATATATTGATATTTTAAGCATTGATTAAATTTAATGAATGCAATTAAGACACTCATTACTTGAGTGTACTTAGACTACTTACTAAATCCAAATCTTGTAACTTACATGACTACATAAGAGATTAGTACTCTATAAATAAAATAGAAAAAGAAAGAAAATATTAATTAATAAGGGAATTTTGTTGTTGTTGTTGTTGTAAATATAAGAATTTTTCTTGAGATTTTTTTCTATGGAAAATGACAAGAGGTCCCCAGTTAATTCAAATTAAGTCATGGGTGCCAAATTTAAGAATTTACAAGTTCAATTCTTATTTTACAACTTTGTTGTAATAAATTTATAACTTGTAGTGTTCTAAATTTTGACAGGGAAAGCAAATTTATTTATTTTTCAACCATATTAAAATTTAAAAAATAAATTATAAATTTATCATAATGAAATTACAAAATTAAAAAAGAACTTACAAATTCATGAACTTTAACATTTCAAACCTCATTTAAATTAATTGATCCCCATGGAACCAATCTTTCATTCTTCATTTCTTCTATATAAAGGCCCACAACAAATATAAATGCATTAAGAGTCAAAAATGGGCTGACCCAACCACAGTGAACTTTGCCATTAGGATATTCGATGCATAGCTACACTATTGAAGGAAAAATCTATGTAACCACTCCATCGACCATGCTTGCCAATGCTTCCAAACAAATCAAAAGAATCTTCAATCACAAATACAAACTCTCTCCTGATGAGAGTCTTGGTCCCTAGGGGTGTTCATAGATTTGGTTTGGTTTGATTTTGGACAAAAACCAAACTGAACCAAACCATTTGATTTACTCATAATTGGAACCTGATCGATTGTTATAGAGCTTGGTTTGGTTCGGTTTAATTCTCAATTTAGTTTGGTTTGGTTAAGGTCTAGATCAAACTTTAATACACTTATTTAATTTTTTTTTCTTTTTTCCATCTTCATAATGATGCTATGTATTAAAATTAAATCTAATTCTTTTTGGCTCTTTTTTTTCATAAATAGAGGTATAAAAAGTATAATAAGATTTCAATGTGATAACTTAATATTATGCATTTCCATTCAAGTCCTTTGATAATGTTTATCTATGTATCTATATTTTAATAAATAATAAAAAATTATTATACAAAATTCAAAACAAAATGTTTCTTGTAGATAAATTGAATATTGAGGCTTTCAAGTTGTAAATAATTAAATAATGGCCATAGCATCATTATTATAATTATTTAATATTATGCATTTCCATTCAAGTTCTTTAAAAATGTTTATCTATTATTATAAAAAATTCAAAGCAAAATGTTTTTTTGTAGATAAATGGTTATATATTTCATAAATAAATAAGTAATATTTTTTAATTAAGTTTGGCTCGGTTTGGCTCGATTTCTTATACTCAAAACCAAACTTGAACCAAAAATTGGTTCTCATATCATAAAAACTGAAGCAGGCCTGATTGTTATTTGATTTTGATCGGTTTCTTTCGATTTGGATTGGTTTGAGTTAGTTCTTTCAGTTTGGATCGGTTTTGAATACCCTTATTGGTCCCCATCTATCTATCTTGCCCTCATAAGGGCAGGACAGGGATAGGAATTTTCTCACCATGAGAGAATCCCTGCGCCTTTAATCACTTTAACTCGTCTGAAAGTTTCATCCATCTCCAACCTTATCCACAAACCCCTCATCAAAGTGGAATTTAGAATATATGATTGGGAAGTGTGACATCAAGAATAAAAATATCGAAGAGCAGTTATAGTTATAACCATTTGAATAACAATGTTTCATCTTTGCTGATGAAGTAAATCGCCAACTTTATTGCATTCTCCTTATTAATGGGAAGAGAAGATTAGTAATATTGACTTAACACTTGTGTAAAGGTTAGTATTGTTTATAGAGAGTTATTTTGTTGAGAGATAAAAATGTCCTTTAACCCATTAGAATGAGATTAATATTATCTATTGGGATTTATTTTGTTGAGAGGCAAAAATTCCTTTTGCCTCATTAAAATAAAATTAATATTATCCATTGAGATTTATTCTATTAAAATTTGTTACCTATTGAGATTTATTCTTTTAGATATTTATTAGTTATTATTAGAATGATCTATATATTATAAGTTTTTCATATCAATAATTAGAGAAATTATGTTTGCTGCCAACAATTGCATAATTGCTTGTAAGTGTACGTTGGTTTCACAATTATGTCATGTAAGCTCTTCTTTCAATTTTTATAGATGTCCATGAATTTATTTGTTTTGTAGTGGCCTATATGCACTTTTATGGGAAGATTAAAGCAAATTGTTCCCTTTGAAATTAAAAAAAAATTGTGCTCTATTTATATTTAATAATAATTAGTGAATATTCTAATATAATTAATGAATATAAAATATTTCTTAAATCTTATCAAAAATAAATCTCAATTAATAATATATCCTAACTTGAAATATGAAAAAGATAAACAGCGCGAAACTAAAATAAAATTCAAAGGTTTCGATTCGGTTAATTTTTTCTAGTAATATATGGTTTGATTAGGTTTTGAGGTGCAAAACCTAAATAAATTCAATCGAATAGAGATGCCATATTTTCCTATAAATTGTGGAGACTTTTTTTTTTTTTGGGACTATTTTCTGTTATAAAAGGCCGTAAGCAAGTCTAGGTTTAGATAGATGCTTGTGTCGCGCGTCTGTACTTGACACCCTAGCCGCCGTAAGATAAACTCCTTCTGGCTTCATCAGATTCTTCTGAATCCGAAAATCGCGATCTCCGTTTGCCGAAGAAATTTTGCAGCATCGGAGACGCCCTTGTCCATATCCGAATTGCAGATCTTGTTTTCCAAGTCTCTACAAGGTTTGCCGTTCCTAGATTTCCTTTCTTTCTTTCGTCTTCTCCCTTTCGATCGCTTCCCTCCCTCTCTCTCTCTCTCTTCCAATCTCCTGATTCATTTTCTTCTCTTCCACTCTCCGTATCCAGTCAACCTCGCGGGCTTTTGAGACTCATTCGATCTCGTCCCGATCAATCTTTACTGACGATTTGGGCCGAATCCATTGATTAAGGTGCCATAAGTAACTGAATTTAAAAGAATTTATGTTTCTGGTTAAATTTAGTTATTTATGGCACTTAATCAGTGGGTAATCGAGCCTGTTTGTTGTTTGGCCAAATTTCTAGTTGGAACTGCTTTTTTGGCACCGAAAGGCATCAACGGTAATGTTTCCACCTTCAATGTAATGAAATGTCGAGTCTATTGTTTTTTTTTTTTTCCTGATCAGAGAGGTCGGACGCTGTCATTTACCATGCTGCTTGAGGCTGAACCCATTGATTAATGTGGCATAAGACTTCATTTAAATGAATCGATCCATATTGTTCTTGTTAAATGAAGTTACTTAAACTACTTAATCAATGGGTTTTTCATCAAGCCTGATCGATGTTCAACGGTCGCTGCTTTTTTGTTCACAAGGATATATATATATATATATATATGTACACACACACACATCAACGGCAATGTTCGCGCCTCCAATGTCATTTAAGGTCAAGTTGTTTTCTCTATTTATTAAAGATCTTACGCTTCCTTTCTACAGTGCTTTAAAGTTTGGGGCATCATTTGCTTGATTAACAACAAATCTTATCTGAGTTTGGCTACATTAATGTCACCCCTGTTGTTATTAAATTTTTAAAAATATTATTAATTAAAAAGTGTCGATCAGCAATTTTTTAAAGTATTTTCTTTAATTTTACTCTATCCTTCTTAACAAAACTTAAAATTATCTACTTTATTCTCCTTATATGTACTCTTGTAGTCATTTTTGTATGTGTCTAATTATCTTAAATGATTTTTTACAATTTTTTTTTCAACAAGTATGACTTTTTTGTTTTTTGGTTGTATATTTGTATAGCTTTGTGCGTATTGACCATTTTATCACCAAATGTTAATTGTTTGATCGATGGAATCAAATTAAACTAGTTAGATGGTGAATGAAGGGAGGAATTTCTGTAAGAAATGCTTCACAGAATCGTACGCGTTACAATTTCTGGAACTGGTATTCTGACTGATTCGATCTAAATTACTCAGAGAATAACATGGCCTGATTTGTTTGAAAAAAATGTCAGTGTGATTGGATTTGCGGGGACTATTCCCTGGAAAAGCGATAGTGCCAGATTTGGTGAAACAGAGGATGCCATTTTTTTAACCTGTGGATTTCAGAGTTCAGATGGAGAAACTAGAAACATGTGTATGACTATCCGTGTCCGCTCGGTTTTCCAACCAATAAGGACTAGATTAAGTTGTAAAGTTTAGTTCTGAATTGTAATGAAATGAAATTAAAATTATAAAAATTAAATTATATTGAATTAAAATTTAAAAACTGATTTATAATTAAATTAAAATTATAAAAATTAAACAATTAATTTTTTCTATTATATAATGAAAAGTGCTTGTAGGGTGACATTTATTTTTATAATTTATAATTTTTATTATATAAATGTTTTATATTAAAAGTGTTTCAAAAATATATTGATAAAAATTTGAAATAACATAAAATTTGATATTTTAAATAAGAAGGATAAAAAAATATAAAGTTTGATTTACTGAACGAAAATTATATAAATAGTTTAATGCACATCAATAATAAAAATTAATATGATTAATTGTTTAGTTTATAATGCCTTATACTAGTTACAACTTATTTACAGTTTCTTTTTTCTTTTTGTATAAAAATCAGGGGTAGCATTAGCATGTTTGACATTTATAATTTCTTTTTTATTTTAATAAAAAATCAAGAGAAGCACGGTGAAATCAAAAATTAAGGGGATCATATTTTAAATGTACATTTCAAAAGCTTCTCCAAATCAAGTTGAGCAAATCCACTTTGGTACCTCACATGAAAGATTGCTTTCTCGATTATTTGTTTCATCTTATACTGATTGACGATTAAATTAATTAAAACAAGAGTATTGTAATTGAAATTTGATAAACATCTGCAAATGTTATATTATATTTGTTTGGAGCATTTTCAATTTTCTTTTCTTCTTTTTAATTATTTGTAGTGATAATATAACTTTCAGTCATAAAATTTTTGTTCAATTAATTACCAATTTAGTCCTTCAACTTGAATTTAATTTAACTCAATTCTTATATTGAAGAATAATTTAGGACTAAAATTTATATTTTTGTTCTTATTCTTATATCATCAAATATTATTCATTTCTTTTATTTACTAAACATATTTTTCTCTCTTTCTTGGTCAACATACATCTCCCTGTTGAAATTGTTGTCTCAATTTTTGAGGAATGGGTCAAAGCATCACACCCTTTAGAGACATGCTAGAGGAGAATGTTCTCACAAGTATGTGTTAGATCACATGATTGTGCAAATTTCCAAGGTCCTATACCATGATTCTCTTAGAGTACCAAATGAATGCAAGAAATAACAAGTGCACCAACTGATGTGTAGACTTGATTACATTACTGGTAAGGCTGCACAAAAGATAGGACGGCACTGAATTTCACCCTAACCTAAAGTCCAGTCTCTTTCATGAAAACGATTGGGTTAAGCAATCTAAAGTCCAGTCTTATCCAGTAATAACCCAAAGATTAACAAGATCGGACTTAGTCCATAGGACTGGAAAACTGATTCTGTTTGTCCAGTACTCACTTAGCTTTTTTTTTTCTCTTTTTATTCTATGAGAGGCAATAATATCCATTTCAATACAATAAACTCAATTAAGATAGTAAAAACACTTATAATAATAATAAATCCATAATAATTGCGAACAATAAGAAAAAAATATTTCTATTATAGTCCAAATGATTTAAATTTATAACTTTAACAAAAACAACACTTAGCAAAATTCAACAACACTACATTACAACAATAATTTAGAAACAAACTTAATAAATCTTCATACAATTATCTCCTTAGCATCAATTATACTTCAAACATTTGTAAAAAAATAAATTAATTATAATTATAATAAAAAATTAATAGGACTGGACTGAACCAAGTGGTCTGGATGCCTAATCTCTTGTCCAATCCAACCTAAAGAAATAGTTTGGCCTTTTTAGTCTTTTTGGTCCTGAAAAACTAGTGTCTATACAGACCAAACAAAACTGAGACCATCTCGGGTTAGACTGAACCAAATAGGACTAAAAGACTTTTACACAACCTTAATTACTGGTGTGTTAACACAACAAGTGCTTCATAGGGGTGGAGGAAAAAAGAGAAATACTAGCTAGCCCAAGAAGCAGAGTTTGCATAGATGAAGCAATTCACACTAAGTGAAGTTGGTTGATGCAGTCATACAAGATCAAAATTTGTGTTTTGCACTGATCAAGTCTTGATAAACTTTGACAGAGTGTCAAGAGTCCTTTCATCATGCATTCATTGCCTATTTATAGGAAAATAGCAATGACATGCTTATTTGAATTTGAGTTTTAGTGCTAGAAGGATCAGATAATTGTCTGTGCCATTAAATCGTTGAGGGTGAGCTTTGTCGTGCGAAGTTGGTGAGAACAAGTGCACTGAAAACTCAAGTAGTGGGCAGAGTAAGTGAAACTATGCCATTGACTTCCTAAATGCAATGTTCCACTTACACTTGTGAGGTTGTTGGGTTGAGTTAGCCTTCATATTGGATTGGGTTTCGGCCAATTACCCCCTCAGGCTCGATACGTCACTTTTGGTCCAAGCGGAAACTTATATTATTTTTATTTAAATAGGTTGGTTTTATATTAAAATTTGAAATTACATTTATTCTTTTGATACACTAAATTACATTTATTTTCAGAGTCTATTTTGTAAATAATAAAATTAAAAAAATATATGATTTTAAAAATTAAATTTAAATTCTAAAATGAATCAAACCATTTAATTTCATCCAAATATCTCGTAATTAAATTACTAGTTTGAGTGAATAACAAAATAAATATTAATATAAAATTAAAAACCTTACACTAATGAAGTTGGGTATAATAAAATAAACTAATTCTTTACAATATGATAAACTAATTTAAATTTTTGTTAAGAGATTAGATGCATATATTTAGTATTCGCCTTGAATAGAATTGCCTATAATTGAAAGACCTGTGAGCAATAAAATTACAGACTATACTTCTTACATGTTATAAACTAGTATGTAACCTGCATAAGAGATCAGTACTCTTAAAATAAAATAGGTTTATGTATACAATAGAAAGGGAAAATGAAATATTAATTGGTAAGAGAAAGTGTTTTTTTTTTTTTGGGTAAATGTAAGTATTTTTCTGAAGTACTCTATATGAAGGCCCACGACAAGTTTAATCATGTTGAGTGAAAAATGGACTGGCCCAGGTTTAACGAGCTAGGCCATTCGGATTTGTGCCCCATAAACTTTCATTGTTGAAGGCAAAATCTACAACGCCTTCTTCTTTATCCATGCCCAGCACTGCTTCCGCGCACATCGAGATTCTTCAATCACTTGAACTACACTGAAAGTTTCATGGCTTCATCCATCACGCCGACATAATTCACAAACCCTCTGCCAAAGTGGAATTTAGAACATACGACCGAGAAGCGTGATATTAAGAATAAAGGGATCGGACTGTAATTATAAGTTTATAACCATTTGAATAACGAAGTTCCATCTTTGATGAAGTAATTCCACAAGTTTAGTGCATTTTCTTAGCTCTGGTTATTTTTTCTAGTACTACAAAACCTAAATAAATTCGATTGAATAAATCTATTATATAATATATATATAATGAGCTACTATATGTCTATAGCAATCATGCTATTTGACAAAATCATAAATAGATTTTTCATTTTAGATTTCATTGTAAAATGCGTGGTTGTCAAACTCTCAAGTTAATCCTTTGAATTTGATATTTTTAAATTTTTAACTTATAAAATCATATCAATTCATTCATAAATTTGAATTAGATTCAAACTAAGTTAAACTTGAGTTTACTTTTGAATTTATCTTTTTTATATTTTTAGCTTACAAAATTATGTTAACTAATTCATAAATTTAAATTAAATGTAAGTTTAGTTAAACTTATTAAATTTGCCAATTTTTTTAAGTTGAACGAGTTAATTATATAGTACAAAGAATTTAGTTCATAAAAATTATAAGATCTAGTTTAAAAAAAACTTAAAAAACAAAAAATAATATTAATAAAAAATAAAAAATAAGTTTTTTGATTTTAAAATTTTTATGTTTTGTATGATAATTTATCAATGTAGATAAATTTTATAATTTTAATTATTTATATTTTAAATATATTTAAATCGAATTATGATTATATTTTATATTTTAATTATTTAATAATAAATTTTTAATAACTATTTATTAATAAAAATAAAATTTATAAATATATAATTTTAGTTAATATTTTTATCATGGGTTTACTTAAATTAGCGGGTTTAACAACATTGGTGAAGAGGACAAATAGAATTATGTCCAATTCAATATAAGTTTATTGATAGCATTTAATATAATTAGATCCGTCCATTTCTTTTTCGTTATTTTTATTGGATTGTGCTGCGTGCTAGGCAGACCAGTGCTTGGAAGAATAAATAGAACTAAGCGTAAACTATAATTGAAAGGAAAAATAGTACTACAAATTCGGGGTTTTTTTTTTTTTTTGGGTTAAGTGTTCGATTGTAAAAGGCCGGAACCAAGTCTAGGTTTAGATAGATATTTGCGTCGCACATCTGTACTAGACACGTCGCCGCCAGAAGGTATACTCCTTTTAGCTTCTTCAGATTCTTCTGAATCCGAAAGTCTCGATCTCCGTTTGCCGAAGAAATTCTGCAGCATCGGAGTCGCTTTGCAGATCTTGTCTTCCAAGTGTACAGGGTTTGCCGTTCCCAGATTTCCTTTGCCCCTTCCGTTTTCTCCGTTTCGATGGCTTCCCTCTCTTACTCTTCCAATCTCCAGAATCATTATCTTCTCTTCCGCCCTCCGTATCCAATCAACATCGCGGACTCTTGAGATTCCTTCGATCACGTCTCGATCAAACTTCGCTGACGATTTGGGCAGAATCCATTGATTAAGGTGCCATAAGTAACTGAATTTAAAAGAATTTCTGTTCTTGTATAAATTTAGTTAGTTATGGCACTTAATCTGTGGGTAACCAAGCCTGTTGTTTGGCCAAATTTCTAGCTGGAAGTAGTGTTTTGCACCGAAAGGCATCAACGAGAATGTTTCCGCCTGCAAAATAATGAAATGTCCACTGTATTTTTTTTTTTTGGGAAAATCACTCTGAAGTCTCGCAGAAGTGAATAAGTTTGAATATTGAATTACCAAAATACTCATTATAACCCATGAAACCCAAACACACGAAACACACCACGGTCTCATCGCCTCCATCTTATGTGTCCTGGTTGTAAATCGGCAAATCGACAGTGGATTTGGACAGTGATGGCGACGGCAAGTTCGAACGGCTCATGGGGATCGAACGTCGGATCTGCTACAGCTTAGGGAGAGAGGGTCGTGCGACGAGGAGGCAACAAAGCAATGGTGACATGTTGCACGCACTCATTGCAATTCCAATTCACAGATTCAGATATGTCATTTTAAAGATTGGTTTCATTGAGTCTCTTGACAAATTATATAGAAAGCATGCTGAGGTTTTAAAGTCCTTTACTTTGCCATCAACATGGGTTTCCGGAATGTTTGTGCATTTTGTGTTCATAATCATGCAGTGGATTGTCTAGGATTAATTTCTGAAAATTAAACTTCTGATTTCGGTTCCTCTCTTGCATGTTGTTATTAGATATCGAGAATGGATTTACAAGAAAGCAAGTTGTGATTTGGATTTATGTTGTTGAATCAAAAGAAATCTACCCATTACCGAAATCTGGGCAATGTTTTAATGAAGGTTGCCACTATTTTTTGTAGGACAGATAGAATAATGGAGCAGAGAGGGAAGCAAAAGAGAAAGAATAGTGTAGTCCAGTCTTTCGTTTTAGACCAATGCCAATCAAGAGAGGAAGCAAAAGAGACCAATGCCAACTTGTGTAGTTTTTTTGGAGATGGGTTGGGAAATACATGAAAACTATGAAGATGGAGTATATTTTGTACATGACAATGTCTATTTTTATATAAATCTAGTTTTCAATATGCTATAAAACTTTGTCATTATCAGTTTATATGTTGTAAATACATGTTGCTTGGTGATCAGCCATTGTCAAGTTGTTAATAGAATTTTATAACTTGTTCATTTTTAAAGAAAATTATTACACCTAATTAATGAGTAGTTGTCAATGGCTTAATAAACAGTTAAGTTGACAATTTCAAAAATAGTCATTGGTGGTTGTCAAGTTGTCAAGAAAGTATTATAACTTGTTTAATTTTTAAAGAAAACTATTAGACTTAATAAATAAGTACTTGTTAATGGTCAATGTCTCACTTGTCAATAACCATTTCCTTGTAATCCATGATTGCTATTAAATTGTCCATAGAGTCATATAACTTGTTTATTTTTAAAGGAAATTACTACACTTAATAAATGAGCACTTGTTAATAATCATTACCCTGTAATCAATGGCCATTGTCAATTTGTTAATATGGTATTCTATATTTTCAGTTTAACATTAAATACCAAAATGTCAATATGTAATTACCATTCACAAATATAACAACAACCGTACCAAAATGTTGGCTCAAAACTGACTAATTTGAAATTAATATTCATTCACAATAACATTTACAAAATTAGCTATACAAAATGTACTAACTATACAAAAGGTTAGCACATAATTATCAATCAGGTTATATCCTAAAGTTAATCCATGACTCCACTGGCTCTTTCTATTCCCTTTTCTTGCTTTCTAGGATCCTATTAACAAGGATATAGCTTGACGCTCCTTCACATAGTTACAATAATTTAGTACCCACAACAAGCATTCAACCTTCTTCTATAGTACATTAACCTTCATAAATAAAAAAGAATAAAATAATGGATTAAACGTAGCGAAACAACAACAGGTACCAAAATGTTGGCTCAAAATGCACTAACTTAGAATCCACATTCATAATACCATTTACAAAATTAACTATACAAACTGGAATACAAAAGGTCAGGACATAATTATCAATTAGGTTCTATTCTAAAGTCAATTCATGATCCAACTAACCCTTTCTATTCCCTTTTCTTGCTTTCTTAGGATCTTGTTAATAAGGGCATGGCTTCATGCTCCTTCATATTGTTACAATGATTTAGTACCTGCAACAAGCATTCAACCTTTTTCTTATGAAGGTCATCTTGCACCACACATTATTCTTAAAGTACATTAACCCTTCATAAAACAAAAGAAAAAAATATGGAGCATGAATGATAAAACATAGCAAGGAAATATATGTGTGTGTGTGGGCTGTCTTTCTAGTCGTATATATTTTTGCTATTTTTGGAATTATTCCAAACATTTCAATCAAGATTGGCAGTATTTGTTAACATTTATGTCAACTTTCAATGCAAATATTTTCTGGAGGTTCAAATCAAGTTGATTCCAAAGTACATGATTCAACACATAAAGTTGCATTTTGCAAAACCACCAGTATCATTCAGATTTTTGAAATGCTTCTTCATAGTCAAGTAAAGTCCATTCTCCTCCAGAAATAAATATAAAAGCCAAGAAACTAACATGCATGATGCTATTTTTCAAACTGAAAAGTTAAGTATTTTGTACCACAAGAGTAAGGTTCTAAGATCAATAATCAAAGTTTCACAAAATGTCAGCTAGGATTTAAAATACTATAGATAAAAAAGCCAAGATTACTCGACTACAACTTCTTCGTGCAAAACTTAAATTTGTTTTAGTTTCTGCCATAGGAAATGTAATAGCAAATAAAACCCTAGAGGATCTCTCACTCCGTAATAACAATAAAACCATAATAAAGTTCAAAACCACTGCACTAGTGTAATAAAAAATAACTTATCCACGCAATAATACTTATAAATATCATAAAGTCATGCCGGCCTCAAAATTCCCCTTTGAAAAATAATGCATAATCTATGGTTATATGTGTACATGCTCTATCATCTTGATATGATAAACACAACTAGAGACAAGAGAATTACGATGTATGGGTGTGGGAGAGTTAGTGGATAGCTATTTCTATAGTTGATAATTATTTGACAATTTTTAAATTCCCACAATTTCCTTTCATTGATTGTACCTAATTCTCATATAGTCCCTAAAAAATTAGAGCCCAACAAAAATAACAATGATCAGAAATTTCAATTCTCCATCCAGCGACATATGGAGAAAAGGACCAAATAAATTTGTTTGAAGAGTGACCATGAAAAGGAAGACCTGGGCATGAAAACAAAAGAACAAACAAACAATAGTTAGAGAAGAAAAGGGAGAATCCAATGCCTAGAGGAAGGTGGTGATGAGATGGCGCAAGAGGATGGCAGAGACCATTTGATGATGACAATTGGGGCAGATACGAAGCCACCGTCGCCACTGTTCTCAACGTCCGAACTGGCCATCATTGTCGATATGAGCACCGTCATGTTTGAGCTGTCGACTTATGTAATAGGACACACAAGACGGAGGCAATGAGAGCTAGAGACGAGTGGTCAGCAAGGAACTTTGGGAGAGGCAAGCTTTCAGATTGGCTTTCATGGGTCTTCTTCAAAGTGCATTTTCTTGTGTTTCAAACAATGGGTATTTTTGTAATTCTACATTCAAATTTATTCACCCTCAAGTTCCTCGAGACTTAACAAATATTTCGCTGATTTCATGAGACTTTTGAGTATTTTGAATGCTTTTACAGGATTTCATGGTGATTTTCCCTTGTTTTTTCCCCCTATTGATTAGAGAGATCAGATGCTGTCATTTACAATGCTTTAATGCGGGGGAATTGTGCGATGAATATTTTCAGTATTTTGCTTGACAGAAATCTTTGGAATTCTCTGAAAAATGCGCCGCAAAAAGACTTGGTTTCTTATATTATTGTAGGTTTTCATTTATCTTATTCAATCCTTTCAGATCTAATGACTCACAATACTTTCTTAAGAGCAGCTTGCAGAATGTGGTATGTTTTGGGTTTCTGGCCTGGAAATGGATTTCAAGTTCTTTTATCAATTTTCTTTTTCCATTTCGGCCTGGCCTTTTTTCACAACTTCTTTCACAGATTTTAATACTACTATAGAGAGTAATTTGTTTTCACTTTTTCTTTACTATAGATCTAAATTGCTTGCAATTTATATTTATTTATTATAATTTAATATTTTAACGATGATTTTGTAATTGTGTATGTGGTTTGTTCAAATTTAATCCAAAGACTATAATAAAAAGTGAAAAGAAAATGGAGAAAAACAAGGGGAGATAACACAACAAAGGCAACCTGGTAGTATTACTACCACTTATAGTAGTGCATTTTGCATGTTTATTTAATATGAATGCATATCCTAAGACTCCAATTCATAATTTTCACATAAATTGCCTCACTCCCTCAAAATTTTTGCAGCTCAGGGAATCTGCGGGGAAACAATCTCAAAAAATCTCATCACCAACATATGCTAATGAGGATTGGATTATTTTATTTTTTTAAGCACAGAATTATTTCCCTTTAATATGCAGTTTTGAAGTTTTATAATAAGTTTCCACAAAATATATCTGCAGCTTTGAATTTCAAGTCTACGACAATAACGAGGACTGGATATCAAGTATACAACTTATAATAAGTTACCATGACTTATTTCATAAATTCTATATACTTAGAAGTACATCTGGTTATTATAATATGGATCTTTCCTTTTTAGGGAAGTAAGGATGGAGAATTTTGTTTTTACAATCTAGAGTTGCTAATAAAATGAATTAACTATATTAAATTTGATATAGAAAGTAAAAAACCAAGAAACGTTAAAGAAGAATCAACTGGCACTATAAAATACAGCATGCCTAAAAACATAATTAGTTACTAACGGTGGGACTGTTTTGGATAATTTTAAAAAGTGAATGAACCACATGAAAATCGAAATACATATGCTAATTATTTTAACTTGTTATGCTGACATTGGAAGGACTAATGGTGCGAAAGGCGTAAAAGAGGAAGTCCCAGTCAAAGGGGCCTAGAATCTTTGAAAGAGGTCTTGCATTGTTTGATTAGAGAGTTTCATCTTCATGAGCTTGAGCTTATTTACATGAGTAAGATTAGAATTGTCAATTAAGATTGAGTCCGTCGGACCGGCCCTTTTAAGCCCAAAAACAATCTAAGGCCGGACCGCTATTTCAAAGTGCAAAATGATGATTTGGGCTTAAAAGACCCTTTTAAGTCCTAAAATAAAAAGTCAGCCCTTTTATATTTTTTTAAAATTTTAATATTAAAAAAATAAATATTATGCTAATTCTAAAACTATAACCTTATTTCACTTGGATGAAGAAGAAATATATAAAAAGTTTAATATCTTTGCTACTATTAAGGCTTCATAAAGAGAAGGATAGAATTATATTGATGATGATAATAAAAATTATCAAGATTTAGCTGATAATGTTAGCAAAATCTAATTATTATTAGTGTTAATTTTTTAATATTATTATTTTTTATTAGACTTAAATTTATTATTATGTGTATTGACTTAAATTTATTTTTATAGATTTAATATTACATCTAATAAAATTTTTAAATTTTAAATATGTTTTTCTAAAATTTTTAAATTAAAATATATAGGGCCTTTAGCTCTGAGAGCCAGGGCCGGGTTGGCCAAACTAAAGCCTTGAGGTATAATCAAGCTTTATAGGGCTAGCCCGTTTAGGCTCTGACCCTTCAAAGAGCCAGCCCGGCTCTAATTGACACCTCTAAGTAAGATGCCCTTCAACATGGGTCTTAGAAAAATGATCACAATGTTATAAGCGCAATAAGTAGTTTCTCAAGGCCCACATGGAGGCACATTGAGGGGTTCACTCAGTGTTATAGGCTTCATGAAGAACCATGAAGGGTAATAAGACTTTTTTGGCCATTCTTAAAGGTCAACAATAGAGCCATTAATTAGGGTCGAGCCTGTAGGGTTAACCCTTTTAAACTTAAAAAAATTGAGAATCGGACTACTATTTTGATCTTCAAAAAAGTAAATCGGGCTTAAAAGGGCTAATTCAAAATTCTAGGCCGACCTTTTTAAGTTCTAATATATTTTTTTTTGAAAAAATAACATAAAAAATAAATAAAAAGAAGACATCACATCACTCAAACTTAACACTTACTCTCTAATCCAGACAGTAGAGACGCACATTATTATTTCCTTACTTTAAATATTTTTACATTCTTTAAATACCTTGAAATTATGATTTTGATTTATCATTTATTGCAAATAATGAGGATGAAGAAGGAAGATATGAAAAGCTTAACATATTTGCTATAAATGATGATCCACATGGTGAAGGATCAAATCATATTGATGTTGATGATGATAAAAATCATCAAAATTTAGCTAATGATGCTACCAACATGTAATTGATGTTGGAGTTAATTTTGGGATGTTATTTTTATTAGACTCAATTTTTTGTTATGTGAATTAATTTTATTTTATTTTTCTAGACTTAATGTGATATGTAATAACTTTATTAAATTTTTAAATATATTTTTTTTAAAGATTTTTAAATTAAAAATTAAAAAAATAATTAGGGCTAAGGCCCTTCAGCCCTAAGGGTCAGGGTCGGGCTAGTAAAAATAGAGCCCTAAGGTATAATTAGGTTTAAAAGAACTAGCTCGTTTAGGCTTTGGCCCTTAAAGGACTAGCATTAATTGACACCTTTAGTCAATAATCGTGAGAATCAAGTTAAAGTTATTTCCTTCTCTTTTGCAAGGATGCCTTCTCATAGTCAAATTTAATCAATGATGAGGTGCCCTCCATATAATATTTTAATTCTTAGGATTAATTTGAAGTACTAAAAATTAGATCAATTATTGAATTGGTTAAAACATTAATTTAAGGATTAATGATCAAAATTATAGTTAAACTATGGTCAGATCAATCATAAGTATCATTTCACTTAGTCAAGTATGTGACTCGATTTCCAATATTATTTTTAAAAGAGATTTATTTGTGTAAGTCAAATTTACAATGTGGGGAGACTACTCAAAGAAAGAAGGGAGATCACATTCAAGAATCAATCAAATAAATTATTCATAAATAAGGATTAATAATAATAATTCATTTTGTATTGTGAATAACTTTTTTAAATGGTCTTTGAATGTGATTCTCCTAAAAAGGAAAGACGCATTGGGTATTTCCATGCCACTCTCTTCTTTGTGTAACCCTTAATGTACATGTGGTGGGGGATGGGAAGGGAAGGGAAGGGAGGAGAAATTAGTATTCAAGAGTGTAAAGTTTTGAAAAAGCAATAGCATGCATGAAGTGAATAGAGACCACTTTTTATTTTTTTGGTGACATGAAATGAATATAGACCACCTATTTGTATCTAAAATGATAACCCAAATTTTGGTGACATGAATATGGACCAATGGAAATGTAGAATTTGCGTGAAAGCAATAGCAGCCGCTAGGGTGAGCAAAAGGCTGAAGGAGGCTGTGCTAATTACCTAATTGTCTGCTAGAGCCGTGTGAAGGAATTTTGAGGTCTAAAATAAAATTATTTTAGAAGCATAATATATTATCATTCATCTATTTTTATATGATTTTTTAATTTATTAAAACCAAATTCAAATTTTCTATTTAACATTTTTGCCACTTCAAATCCTATAAAAAAGTTAAAACAATCATAATTTTAAATAAAGAGTAAAAGAATAAAAAACACATGATATGGCTGATATTTAAGATCAAAATTGGTGATTTTTGTTGTTAAACAAAACTCCCATTTTCAAATTAAAATATATAATTAACATTAATATTTAATAAAAAAATAATGATTAATTATATAAAGTATAAATACATATTTTTGGAAGTTTAAAACGATCGCCTCGTTGGCCTAACAATTTGTACGGCCTTGTTGTCCACTTCCATAATTTGGAAGAGAAGAGGCGACAATGGTGGATGGGGACATTCATAAAGTGCGTTAGAGACATCTCCCTCCTCTCTCTTGCACAATAAATGAACACCCAAACCGCAATGTATATAGCTACCTTCTCGACGGGACACATCGCACACTTCTCCCCTCACAATTTTAAATGTTACTCCGTCTTCTAATTTATAAAATGTTTTTAGAGGTGGTTTGGTATCTAAAATATACACCTTTCATTTGTTCATGATAAGACATCTTTAATACTTTATTAAAAGTTTAATTAAAATGAAAATTAAAATGAAAGAGGAGGTAATTAAATTATTAACTTTAATTTTAAAAATAGAATAAATTTTTAATTTTATTGCTATTTAAATGAATAAATTTCAAATAGGAATAATATTATAAAAATATAATTAATATAACACCAAATGTTTTATTTTAAAGACCAAAAAAATCTTTTAAAAGATGTCCTATGATAGGGATTATAAGGTGTGATACTTGGACAAAATAATGTTTTATTAATTATACTTGTTTTAATATTGTTCTCTTCCCTCTTAATTATTATATTTTCACTTTCTTATTGAATGTTTCATATATAATGTTATATTAAGTGAAATATATTTATCTTTTTGTTTTGAATAAATAAGATTGTAAGATGTATTTAATAAAATTTATTGATATGTATAATTTAATTTTTTTTGAAAAAAGCATAATTTTTTTTAAGTGTCTTGTAAATTGAGAAGGAGGGGTAAATGAAGATTCAAAGATTCCAATTTTGCTCTTACTAGCTAAAAAGTAGTCATATTCACTTCTTTTTCTTTTTTACAATTTCATAAAAAACGGGTTGATAATAGGATTAGAGATAAAAATTTCCAACAGTTGATGGAAAAAAAAAATCCAACAGTTAAAGACATTACATTATCCCTTATATATTATGGATTACATATTTTATGATAATCCCTCTATTTCATTATGTTTGTGATTTAAAGTTACTGCATATAGACAAAAAATATTATATTTTATCAAATTTACCTTTCATTTATTTCAATATTTTAATTCCTTTTAAGTCTTGCATAGTATATTGTTTTAAAGGTAAAACATGTTAAAAAATAAAACAAAAATTATGGGAGAAGTAACATTATCAATATATTCTGCTCTTCTTTTTTTAATAGTTTAAGAAGTAGACTCTGCTGACATTTAACTTCAATTTAATAGCCTAATTAACTAATTTTATTGTTGTGTAGGACTGTTTTGAAAAAAAAATGAAAAATGAAACAAAAAATTATAAGAGAAGTACTATTATCAATTAATATACTCCACCCCTGATCATTTGATAGCATACGGAGTAAATTCCGCTGAAGACACACTGCCCCTCATTTTAACTTCAATTTAATTAGCCTAACTAATTTTATTTATTTGTGTCGATATATAATAAAATTTATGAAAAATTCATATTTTTTCTCGTACGTTAATTTCATTAATATTCTATTCGCATTGTTTTACAGACACGTGAATATTGCCTGCAGAATGATTTCTCTAGCGAGAAAATATTGACTTATTGGTGCCCACATGTTCCTCAATGGAGGGGAGGGGAGATTCTCACCATTCCTAGCCTCAAACTTCTCAAAGGACACCATAAATGCATGGGATATATAGGGCCATTCTTATATATATGAGATATTTTTAATTGAATTATATAAATTAATAAAAGTTAGTTATCTAATTAAAAGTACAATAATATTTTAATTTTGTCCTTAATTATTGTAAAAAAATGAATATATTTTTTTAAAGCAAATTAGCGAGAGTATTTATTTTTTTCTTTTTTCAATTTAATAAGGGTATAATGGTTCATTTATTAAAAAATATACTAACAACTTTTTATATTTAGGGACAAAAAAAGATTCTGAAAGACCCATTATATATAGGGACAGAGGGAATATGTGTGTGTGAAAGTTCTACTTTTCTTTTTAAACTAGATTGGATCCCATGCATTGAATCCAGCTAGTTTGATTAATTATGTGTGTGATCAAGTATTTTATTCCAAGCATATACTCCTTCTAGTCTTATTTATAAATCAATTCTAGTATGTTTCATTGAAATCAAGAAAAATCTTAAATCTTATTAAATTTGTCTTAAAGTTTACCTAGTTTCCATCTTTACCCTTAATAAATATTCTTAAATCTCATTATTAATATTTTTATTCTAAGTATTTAATAAGAGAAAAAAACATAAAGATTGATTCAATAATTTTCTTCCCCCTTTGCCCTATAAACAAAACCAGAGGAGTATAGTATTAAAACTGGGTCAATCCAACCGATTAAGTTGGTAAATTGTTGAATTAGTCTTTTGACTACTTCTATAAAATATTTGTTCATGATCGATTTAACTATAATCCATTTCTATGATTTTGCTCATTAACCCTTGAACAAATGCTTTAACTGACAATGACTAGTCTGATTTTCAATACCTTAGTTCAAAGATAATTGGCAAATTTTTATTGTGTATATGTATTCTTCTATTAAAGGCAATCATAATCAAGACACAATCAGACACTAAATATAAGATTAATGTAATTGTAATTGATGCTAACAGAAACTTTGAAGAAAAATTAATTAAAAAATAATAAATATATTTTTTTCGATTAAAAAACAAAAAATATCAATCATACATGCACACTTTAACCTTTTCATATGTATACACACACATATTAAAAAGATGATCAAGAAGAACCAAATTTGTTCCTTTCAATGGTACCCCATATATGGGGTGCAAAAGCGAACACCGTCACAACAATATGAAGACGACAAATCCCTCATTCAACTCCGACTCTGTCCAAAGCAAAACAACAAATATTGGAGTATGAACTGCATCACACAAAATTGTAGCCATTACATCATCAAAGAAACAAAAAGCAAAAAGCAGATTCTGCCCCAAATAAAATTACACACAAGCCAGTCACAAAGATAGGGAAAGTGATCATTCTGTAGATTACCGTAAGTTCACCGTCCATACGTTTACAAGGTAGACCAAAGCATATGCCTCACAGAGATGTCTTTTCATATATAACCTTCCAATCACAATTCTCTCCCTATCTTCTCATAGACACACACATGTGCAACTATTAGAGCACTATACGCACATACGACTTTTAGGCCACTCATATTTTCTCTCTCTTTTCCTTCATATTCCATCCATCTTCATCATCTCCAAAAAAACCAGAAAGCCAGAAGCAGATCATAAACTAATTGTCAAGGTTTCATATATTGATCTCTAGAGAGAGATGTCCGGTGTTCTTCTTTGGGTGACATGTGGGCCCAAAGAGAACGCCATTAACTCTCTGTTGGGAGGAACAGTTAGAAGTGGCAGTGGGAGATTTCCGCAGAGAAATGTGGTTTCTGCGTTTTCGAGTGTACTTGCAGACCCTTCGAGATCGTCCGAGGAGAGGGTGTACGAGGTTGTGCTGAAGCAAGCAGCTCTGGTGAAGCAGCAGCAGAAGAAAACCCTAGATGATCATTTGTACAAGGATGATTACACTGAAGCTGATCTCACCAATGGAGATCTGTTAAATGATGCTTATGATCGCTGTGGCGAAGTTTGTGCTGAGTATGCCAAGACCTTTTACCTCGGTACGTCTCTCTCTCTCTCTCTCTGCTTCTCTTATACATCTTCTCTCTCATTTTCATGGATCCCTGATTTCCAAAGAAAGTTTAATTGGTTTATTGGGTGTCGAGTTCTTGTGGGGTTGGAAGAGAGACTGGAAGTTCCTCTTTTTAATTCACTCCCATTCAATCTTTTCCCTCTTCTCTCTTTAGATTCTACAAGAACTTTATCATGAACTCCAGGTGATGACCTAAACTCCTCCTCAGGTTAATGCAAGTTGTCTGGAAGAACTTTTATAGTCTAGTCATTCAAAAAAAAAAAAAAATTAATGATTCAATTTCTACAGTTTCAACCCGTTATAACCCAATCCTTTAAATCTTAATTCAATGTAACTCAATTACCTGTAGTTTTGGCTTAATTATTGTAACTTAATCCCTATATTTTTCTTAGTACAATTCAATTCATATGGTTTTAACCATTTAACATATGGATCCTTATTTTTAGAAAATAAAATTATAATGATTGAATTTATTTTTTTAAACTTAGGGATTAATATTTTAAATTGTTAAAAACTATAAGGATTGGATTATGCCAAATCAAAGTTGAAAGACCAAATTATAACTACGTTAAATTATAGAGATTAAGTTATATCGAGTTAAAATTTAAGGATGGAGTTAAAATTAAGTTAAAATTATAAGGAGTAGATGATTAATATAATTTCCCCAAATTATAATAAAAGAATGAATTTAGCGGATTTTATTGTGGCTGCATGAGCTGACTTGTCGTATTCACATGCCAATTGCAGGAACGCAATTGATGACAGCAGAGAGAAGAAAGGCGATATGGGCAATTTATGGTATGTGTGGTTGCTCTCAAACAAGTTGGCTGTATGTAATATAAAACTTGTGTGCAATGAATGAATAGTGGTCCATGGTGGTGGTGGATCACAAGAATATGAATGAATATATAAGTTTTTGGGGAAAAATTGCAGTGTGGTGCAGAAGAACAGACGAACTGGTGGATGGGCCAAATGCTCCCCACATCACTCCAAAAGCCTTGGACAGATGGGAGCAGAGGCTAAATGATGTTTTTGCGGGTCGTCCTTATGATATGTATGATGCTGCCCTCTCCGATACTGTCTCCAGATTCCCAGTTGATATTCAGGTACATATATGGACATACATATGTGTGTGTGCCTTGTATTTTTCAGTTGTTAAGGTTCATTTTGAAGCTCGCTAGCTTCAGATATAGCTTATGAGCTTAGAGATTTAATGTGTATTCTTTATTAAATTTTGAAAGAATATATATATATATATATATATATATATATATAAGTGAGTTTCAACTTGAATTGTTTCATGTCTTGAAGTCCTTTTCACTTATATAAGTGGGCCTTTTACTTCAAATGGGCTCAACCAAAGGTGCTGGCTACCTCTAATATAGTTGGTCATATCAATAATAATGGAGTGACTAGTTAAATAAATATAGTGGATCTCATTCATCACATACTTTCCTTGTAATAGAAGAAAGAATATTTATTTTAGTTTTATGTATAGAAAATTTTAATAATTTGTATTCATCTTTACTCTTTTATTTCTATTACAAATTGGAAAGGTTAACATTAAATACTATATATTTATTTTTAAATATATATATATATATATTTAATAGGGATAAAATTAAAAACTTATTAAATTTTTGAATAGAAATGACTTATAAATAAAATTCAAAGGAGTATAGGTCTTACTACTATGTATCTAGCTAACTCTCTCCTCTACTTCTTTAAATAAAGTCATTTTATAGAATCTAAATTTAGTGACATTACAGTGGGGCGTATACTGAATCTTATATCTTGTACATTGAACTTAATTAATAAATATAATTAGTGTGTGTGTTGGATTTTCACTCATACTTTAATCTCAACAAGTCTGTGTGTGTGTGTGTGTTAATAAGAGTAGTGCTTGAATTAATGGCAGCCATTCAAGGACATGATAGAGGGGATGAGGCTAGACTTGAGGAAGTCAAGATACAACAACTTTGACGAGTTGTATCTGTACTGCTACTACGTTGCTGGCACAGTGGGGCTTATGAGTGTACCAGTTATGGGCATATCTCCAGACTCAAAGGCTTCCACTGAGGCTGTTTACAATGCTGCTTTGGCCCTTGGCATCGCAAATCAGCTCACCAACATCCTCAGAGACGTTGGAGAAGAGTAAGCTTCTTAACACTCAGATCTGGGTTGTCTGTTGTCTTTTTTGTTGCCTGTGATCTAATTCAAAAATCTCAGGCCTTCATTTAGGCTAATGGTCAAACAAATTTCAACTAACTCTTTCAAATGAAGGGTTGAGATTTTGGACATTACTGGGGGCAAAAAAGAAGACAGCAAACACCCCAAAACTTCATTACATGGATTTGGATTCGTTGAGTGGCATAGGTCTACTCATTTAATAAATGTCTCAAAAAGTAATGATCCAAGACTTTTGGAAGCGAAAGTGTATGTGTGGAATGCTTTGATTACAAGGAATGTTTTAAATTTTTGGAGAGAAATTTATCTTGATAATTTTTAAGTATTGATAAAATCTAATGATTGTAATTGAGACATTTATTGAGTGAGTGAATTTAGGCCATTTATTGGATTCAAATCCTTATTGCATAATTGTAAACACCAATATATAAATGAAATTAATTTATTATCACTTAAATACAGTGCTAGGAGAGGAAGAATATACCTGCCACAAGATGAGCTGGCACGAGCGGGCCTATCAGACAATGACATTTTGGAAGGCCGAGTGACGGACAAGTGGCGGAATTTCATGAAGGGACAGATAAAGAGAGCTCGGATGTTTTTTGATGAGGCAGAGAAAGGAGTAGCAGAACTTGACTCAGCAAGTAGATGGCCAGTGTGGGCATCATTGTTAATATACAAACAGATATTAGATGAGATTGAAGCCAATGGTTGTAATAATTTCACCAAAAGGGCTTATGTTGGCAAAGCCAAGAAGCTCTTGTCTCTTCCTGCTGCTTATGCAAAAGCTCTTCTTGGACCACAAATGCTAACTCACAATATATTTAAGAGATAAATAATCATGATTATAATAAATAATCTTTTGAGCTTTTGTAGATTCTCCTATTCACTATATTTTAGAAAAACCTTTAATTGTTTGTGTAAATTACTTGTTATATTGTACAATGTGTTCAAGAGTGAAAACAGCGGCTGATATATGATTATAAGCCTCCTATATGCTATGTGTTCTTTTGAAGGCCTTTGGCAAAGCATAAGCATGTAAAATCGGAAGTGAATGGTCAATGAAATGCCGTTTACCTAAAAAGAAAGTCAATAAAAGAAACTGATATAGTTAAATACTAAAATATTGAATTAATGACAGTTAAAGCCTTAATAAAATTTTTTAAAAACATGTGTTATACATATTGTTTTACATACTGAAATCCCAATTATAGTCTGAAAATTGCATTTAAAGTGGATGGTCAATAAAAAGCCATTTATGAAAGGAAAAAAGTCAATGTAAGAAATTTCTACTCTATGTTTTGTTCTTTCTTAAGCTATGTAAATAGGTTTTCGTTAAGCCTATATTTATCTTTAGGTCTTTACAAGCATATTGTTTTCAGTAAAATTTGGATGATGTATAATTGTTCCAATTTTATCTAATATTCTTGATGGAACCAATTTCTCCCTTAATTGTTAGAATTGCGAGAAAAAATTATGAAATATTAATTATAAAAATATATAAAAGAATTTTATGGTTTTTTCTTCTTTCTAATCTCTCCAAACATCTAAACGGGCCGCATTTGTTCAGTTTGGATGGGCCAAACAAAATATAGCCCAGATTGATGTCTTGTTTTGGTGCTCTATTCTGTTCTTACCAAACGGCTAAAAGGAATACTACCAAAAAAACAAAAAAAGGAAAATGAGAGTCTATTAATTTGAGAAACAAAGTGAAGAATGAAAATTAGTATGAAATAAAATTAGACATGAACATGATCTGTTTATTCATATACTCCTGAAATATGTTTTTATATGTTAGTTAGAGACCCAAATGAACGTATTTGTAAGACTGAAAAACGGTCATGTGGGCCCTACTTTCTCTCTCTAACAGATAACTCCCTAATTTCAATACCATAAGACATTTTTCTCATAGATCCTTAGTGAGGGAGTGTAATTGATAATATTTTTTAATTAATATACACTATAAATAAGGAAAAACTTAAAACAAGGCGTAATTTTGAAAGCAATTAACTAATTCATTAACAGTGCAATTCTATTAAAATTCCTTCTTTTATCCCAATTTATAAAACACTTTTAAATTAAATCATGTATATTAATAAATTTTATTAAATACACTTTACTGTCATATTTTTTAAAAATACAAATATAAATTTTTAAAAATGTGCTCCATTTAATACACTATTTGTGAAAGAATATTAAAAATAAAAAAATATAATGAAAATAATAATATTAAAAAAGCATAACTTGGGAGGGAAGGAGAGTGGCTTATAATACTAAGCAAATGGAGTATTTATTGCCATGGTATAATCCTAAATGGATGAAACTGCCCAGTTCATCGCTTGTTAACAATTAATGCCATTTTTTATACTTTATCCTCATATTTTTAAAATGCATTATGAATGTTTATATTTTTCATATAATAGTTTAAGATATAATATATATATATATATATATTGGTTTGGCCAGGTTCAATCCCAATTAGACGAGTACTTTCTAAGAAGATTATAATTTCATTTGTTAATAATAAAAAATGTGGATATTCAGGCAAACTTTGAAACTAAACGGGGTTCGCTTGAATTTTTTTGACTCATTTGGGCAGCTTGAATAAGCTATAAGTTAGATTCCTAAACTCTCAAACTTTGTTTTAAGATTTTCACTAATTTATTGGAGTTAGCTCATTATATTTGGCTTGAATTACCAGATTTACCAAATGGAAGAACTAGTTAAAACTTTGAAAGCGGAATTATTTTATTCATTTCCAGTCTCTTGCGCACATCTTTTGCAAGTACAAGAGATTATTTTGAGAAGCAAACAGCAAACTTAAGCATGGACCTCAAAGGGCCAGATCAGATCAGACATAACAAGCAAAACGACAACTCAAACACTGAAACTGATCTGGCCAAAAGCCATCGATCAAACTGCGTTATTGTTCAGATTCTCAAAGTGCTCCTCCATACGGCGCTTGAAATCCTCCAGCTTCGCCTTGTACTCTGCCAGTTCCTCGCAGTTCATCTTGCTAATGTCTGGGTAATCACGAGGCCTCCTTCGTCTCAGTTCTTCTCCTCTCCTTTCCTCAGCTTCAAGCTCAGCCTGCAACTCAGCATATTCCTTGTAAAGCTGAGCCAATCTGCTAGACTGAGCAGAAACAGTAAGAGTAGGTGGAGGAACAGTGATGTTATTGTCGGCAGTGTACTTGTTGATGATTTTCTCTACGCTTGGGCTTCCGAAGGCGTAGGGTTTGCCGGACGGCGAGAAGGTGATGATGGCGACCTCTGCACCACACATCGCAGAAAGCTCGCTGGCTTCTTGAAAAGCGCAGAACGACGCTTTGAGAACGTCACGATTCTGGCTTTCTTGTCTTCAACCACCGCCGTCTTCTTCTTCTGCTCCTCTTCCTGAATCTGATGACCCCCTTCATTCACCATTGTTGCTTAGCTTCTTAGCTTGTTCAGATTTTAAGACCAACAAAGACACGCATTGTATATATAGTTCTTTTTGGATGCTGTGTCCACCAACCCCTCCTCACTTGATTGGCCAAATTCTATTTAATGACTATGAGTAGGAAATTATTTAATTTCTGATTATTTAATGGTTCAAATTAATGCAATAACAATTCTTATGAAAATGCTCCATCCATTGTTCATGTCCACATTGTTAGACACTTCCAGTCATATTTTGTATAAGGAAAATATAACTGTTAGTCTTTATATTTTTAATGAGATTTGATATTAGTTTTTATACTTTTATTTCTTTGTTCTAAACCCTTTAAATTTCAAACGTGTGCAGTATTAGTCCTCATTATTATTAGCAGAATTAAAATTGTTGATGTGTTCATAGTATTATTTAATTGGGTTAAGGTGTAATTTTATCCTTAAATTATTTTTGAAAGAACAATGTTGCCTTTAAACTAATTAAATCAAAACAATGTTGCTCTTGTCATTTTAAACGTCCATTATTGTAGTTAGTGAGACTCACTTTTCATGAGTTAAAGTGTAATTTATCCCTAAACTATTCTTAAAAGAGCAATGCTACTCTCACTATTTAAAAATTATAAAATAAAATTATAATAATATTACATAAATAATATTAAACTTATATATAAATATAAAATTATAATAATATTAAATTTATATAAAATAAATATAAGAAAAAAATTTATAGTATGTTAATAAAATGTCATAAATTAATATTATTATAAATTATAATTTTATAATTTATCAAATATAAGTGAGTTTTAGTTAAATTAAAAATGAGTAGACTCAAAATTATTTACATTTGTATCTATAACTATTGACCGGAGCCGTCGTTAACAAATTCATTTGGACCAAAAAACTGTTTTCATGATTGAGTTGGATTAAATAAGAGTTAAGCTGCTATTAAGCTGAAAACAAAAGTTGAATTAAAAATTAGAGTTATTTTCAAAAAACTGGGCAGTTTCAAAAACATAATAGTAAAAAAGCTTAAAAATTTTTAAAATAGAAAAATTTAAAAATTAGATCATATTAAAAGCTAACTTTATTCTTGAATAATTCACATATATAAAATATAATTTGAGACCATTTTTTAATAAAGATGTTGATAGTTATAGGTGCAAATGCAGATACATTTGAGTTTACTCATATCTAATTTAATCAAGATCTACTTATATTTGACAAGTTATAAAATTATAATTTATATTATTCTTATATTTATTTTATATTTACAATTAATATTATTTTATTTAATATTATTATATTTTTATTTTTATTTAATTTTATGATTTTTAAATGGTGAGGGCAACATTGCTCCTTTGATAATAGTTCAATAGCAAAATGGCATATTAACTCATGAAAAGTAAGTTTTACTAGCTACAATAACAAACATTTAAATGTTAGGGGCAATATTGCTTCAATTTAATTAGTTTAAGGGTAACATTATTCCTCTGAGAATAATTTAAGAGTAAAATTACACCTTAAGCCTATTTAATTTTGTTGACGAGTTGAAAAAATTATGATGAGTTGGAAATTATATGAACAAAATTGCTACTAATCTTTTTATTTGTCTATCTTACTTGTATGTTTCTTCTTTTTGAAGCTTCATCCATTGCGCATTTAATGATTTTGATTTGATGTCTGATTTTTTTTTTGATCTTTCACTCGTTTTTATACAACTCATCATAATTTTAGCAAGTCAATATAAGAAATAATAGAGTTTATGCACATGTTAATCATTGTTAAATTTGTATGATCATATTTAAAAACACAGAAACTAAAACTACAAATAAATAACATTTAAGAGACTTGAAATAATAAAATAAAAGTATAAAGACTAATAACACACCAAGTTAAAAGATCAGGGATCAAAAGTTCTATTTTCTCTTTACATAATTTCATAAAAATGGCATGTCTATCCTTTTTTTGCACTTGACCTTTTTATTATTACATTAAAGTATATACTTCATTTTTTAACTTTACACAAAGTTTTATTTTAAATTTTTATTTTTATAAGATATTTTTTAGTCATTTAACCTTGTTTCTTCACAAAAAATTTCTACATTTAACTTTAAAGTATTAACAAAATATTTTAAATTTGACATATTAAATTTAAATTTTTTAAAATAACAATGAATGACATAAAATATAATTATTTGAAAATAACAGTATTAAAATTAAAGGATTAAAAAGATATTTTTAAAATTAAAAGAATAAAATAAAACTTTATATAAAGTTAGAGGATTAAAAGTATATGTATAGTTAGATTATATTTTTCATGCTCATATTAATTAATAATACAAGGATAAATTTAATTCTTTAAAAAAATTACTAAATATCCTACATTTTAGACCAAGCTTAATTAGCTAGTAAAAAATGTCTTACAATTTAAACTATAGGTAATAATTTACTTTTTTTTATTGTCAATGAACAAAATTTTTGTATCTATTTATTTGTTATTTTAGAAGTTCCAGATATGTTTTTTTCTATTAAACCCTCTAGTAATTTTAATTAAGGAATGAGGGAGATAATTACGGAGAGAATAAATGAAATAAATTAAGGGCATATAAGAAAATTTAAAGGGATTTTAACATATTAATTATATTTCTTAATTTAAACTACATATGAAAATAGAGAGGGTAAAATAAAATGATTATATTCATATTTAATGCTTAACCATGTTTGGAATATAATTGTCTCCAATAAAAGGACACCTATACTCAATGAAAAAATATTTATAACCTCTATTATAATTAATTTTCACAATTAATTATTCATATTTTATTACTACCATCATGATTTTTTGTTGCCATACCTTTATTGTAGTTAATGCAATAATTTTTAGCATTGATTGAAGTTTTTGTAACGGCAATTAGAATTAAGAAAAGTTAGTCAAAGTGACCTAATAAAATATATATTTAGATAGAAGGATAAAATTTTTGAAAAGCCATGAAGTTGAAGGATTAAAGTATAAATCTACTCCTAAAATTTTCATGTAGGCACACCCCATATCCTTTTTTTTTTGTGTAATATGTTACCCTAACAATTTTCAATTTAGTATACGCCTTGCTGTTAGGTTTGACTTAATTGACTGTTAGTTAGTTTGTTTGTCTAATCTCAAAGTCTCCAACTCCTTGCCTTCTTCACTTTTCCTTCCTCCTCCCTATCCTTATCCTCCTTCTCCTTCCTCCTCTTCTCTAATTGAACTAAACCTCCTTCCTTCTTCCTCATCTTCATCACCTAATTCTAACACTCAAAGCAATGCCTAGAGGAATTTCCAATAAATCCCCCTATGGCAACTGCCTCAATGGTGACACCATTCCTTTCTACTCTAGTTTCAACACTATAGGGAAATATTTGAGATTCTCACTAGTTGTTTTTCTCTCAAAGACTTACCTTGAATATCTAAGGTTCTCAGCAAACATAAAGAAATTAATCATGATGGGACTTCTAAGTTTAGATTTCCTTATATGCATTTTAGAAATTCCAAATCTAGGTTTCCTTCTCACTAGACAAGAGATATATATTTAATTTTTTAGGTTTCCTTCTTTGCATTTTCCAAATTTGGATTTGATGCTTGGGTTTGATGGTTTCAAAGGGATTTTGGCTCCTTGTTGCTTCTTTAATTTTGCCTTTGTTTCAGACTTGGTTTGGATTTATTATTCTAGGATGATATGGATTTCTTGATTTGGGTTTTTGATTCTAATTTTATCATGCCATAGTCTACATGGTTGGTTACTACTATTGCTTGTGCTTGTCCATCCTCTATTGTTTCTTCTTCATTTTCTTCTTCCCAATTTCTTCTATTAGTGATCTCAAAATATTGATGTAAAATCACCTAAATTTACCATATGCACTTAACAAAAAATACCAACTCTACCATGATAATTGGAAGATGACTTTTCATAACATCATCTTACCTTGGTAGAAAGACTCAACTACAGTTGAAAAGAGATAATCATAGTAGAAAAGGAAAAGACTTAATTTAAAATTCTATTATGGTTAATATGATTGAAGTTAGAGAGAATGACATGTAAGGCTCTCTCAAGAAAATATATTGTAATAAATACCCATCAATTTTGTATCAAATTTACCTTATGAAAATACATATAAGTTGTTGTTAAAAGCTACAACTTGTTAAAGAACAAGTTAAGGTTTAACTTTTAAAAACAACATATACGTATTTTTATAGGACAATATCTGATACAAAACTAATGAGTCTTTTTGCAATAAATTCCTTTGAGAGGGCCTTAAATGTCATTCTCCCTTAGACTTATATAAATAAATTTATTTAGTAAACCCTACCATGGTAGAAAAGAATTAAATAAGATTAATAAGTTCCACTATAGTAAAAAAGATTAAACTCACATAATAGAAGACTACTATGGTAAAAAAGTTTGAAAGTATGTTTATAAAATTCAAAAGCTTTGAAAGTTAGGATTTCCAAGGTGTATAAATTCATTTTAAATCATTGCCATTGAAAAATACATAAACATAAGAATTTAAAAGCAATTGGAAGTATGAGAAACCATTTAGATTTGAGAATATTTCAAAATAGGGTTATAAGAGAAATTTTCATAAAAATGACACATTTGCCACAACTAACGATACATTCACCATGACAGATGACACAAGAGTCATCTACCATAGTGAACCCTGTTTGCATTGTAGCTTACACCTTTTGTACTGTGAGCTGTAGTTAAGGTGCCATCTGTCGTAGCACTTTGTAAAATTTTCATGACAACACTTTCTTGTCATGGACTAGACTTAAGGGAAAACTTCTAGTGCATCTTAATTTTTTATTCAACATTCAACTAAGGTGATCTAGATATTTACAGAAAGCTTTTTCAGTCAACTAGCTAATTTTGTCATATCACAAACTTGAACGTTTAGGACTAAAACAATACCATTTTCACACTTTAACACTTCCATAGTGTCCAAAACCACAACCATGTACTAAAAGCACTTACCACAATACCTAGACCACATTTAATGAATCCTATAGAACTTGTACAATCCACCACAATCATACAAATCACTACATTACTAAAAAATATAGTGAGGTTCTCGATGGAATTTTCATGAATTCATTACCTAGAAATCATAATCTTTCATAATAATAATATTTATACTAGTATTTTAGCCTGACACAACCAATCAGATACACATCCCCAACTATGGGCCCAAAATAAAACCAATTAGATAATAAAAATTCAATAGTTTAAATGAATTAAAAATATATATATCCTAGTTGGAAATAATTCACATAGATTAAACCAAAATATAATAGGTACTATAGAAAGGACTCTAGTCCTTTGCTTCAAATACCTCCCCCTTGCTCTTGGTGGCATTATCACTTGTAAAATGTTAATAGAGGGATGAATATAAGCACTCAATAACTAGGGTATACTAAATCAAATACATGTAAGTCAAGTTAATAAATAGACATGCAATGTGGGCAACTAAAACCACAGAACATATAACAATATCCTGCATTATCATTGACCTCCCTTTTGTCCTCTTATTACATCCGACTAAATCTATGGGCTCTTAAAACAAATACGGTTACGTCTGTGTGAATAGACTAATGCAAGCTCAACAATTATAATGAGGGGTAACCTAACTAAAGGTATCTTGCTCACTTTCAAACCATGAATTCCCCCATCTTGAATTCTAAGGTGTCGTGAGACATACCCCACATGTAATCCAAGATGGTATTAAGGGCTAATCAATATTAAAACCAATCATTGAGGCCATGTACTGATAATTATGGTATAGTACCAAGTAGATAATAATTCACCACTCTCCCTTAAGGTGATCTCTCACCCATCACTATGATAATGCCACATATTCAACACTTAATTCACAATAAATTCTCAATATCACATTTTCAAATCATAACATGATTAATATAATCATTATCATTATTATCCATAGCATTTTCACAAACCAATCCCGCTTGCATATAATTTTCTAGAACACTTAAATATTGCATGTTTATATAAAAAATACATTTCACATTTTACAAAACCTACATGTTAACCAACCAAACAAAATACAGGAAATAGTTTCCTCTGATTATCTCAGAACTTTGATTACTAATGGTCTACCTTTTAATACCTTGCTTCCACGAGCTAACTTCTAAGCTTAATAAGTAATCAATACAATTGATCTACAATCTAATCAAATAACATTTATAACTAGAGGATTAGCGAGCTCAAAATCATGCTCCAATGATTCAAAACAACATGCCCTAATAATGTCTCTCTCTAGAACTTCCTCTCTTTCTCGTCTACTAAAAATGAACATTGAAGATGTATTTATAAAACAACTCAATGCGTTCATTTGCATGCAGGAAAATGATGAAGGGTGATTTTTCTCATTCATCTTTTTTCAGCAAGTTGATGAACTTATAACATTTCTTGTTCTCAAGCAATTACAATGGAAGACAATAAGATTGTCCTTTTATCTCTATTTATAGGCATTTGTGTGCCTTTAGAACTTTAACTGTAGGTAAACATAACTAAAATCTTAAGGCCCTATTTGGTACGCAGACTTTAATTTAAAGGGATTGAAATTGGGATTGGGACTAGGACTGGGATTGATAGTAGGAGTGGGTTTTTAAGATTATGTTTGATATGGAGTAATATTTACAGGGAATACTTTCTTTATTTTATTTTGTAATTAAATATACATTATGAAAAGACTATAATATCCTTAAAATAATAAAAAAATTATAACTACTCATCTAACGCAATCACCCACCTTCTGCACAAAGAGCAGAGTAGTTCCACAACAGTGCCATCTTCTACCCTAACATTTAGATCTTTAAGGAAGGAACACAAGGAATCACCCTTCTTCTTGCACTTCTCAAATTTAGCAACGAAAATAGTAAAAGTAAAGGAAGACGGAGAGGAAACTTTTATAGTAAATTGAGTCGCACTCACTCCCTTATATTTTTTTGATCTTCCACTAATCTAAATGAAATTTCTCCTTTGACTAAAAAAAATAAAATTGTTCTAGTTCAAAACATGGAAGTAAAGACTTGGACAATTATTATTTCTACAAGCTAAAAAAGTAGGTGTCATTCTAGAAGGGCTTACCAAATTGAGGATTTGAGATGCGACGATAAAGACTAAAGGTGGTTGCCATGAGTGGAAGATGATGTACAGCACAACAACCTGACAAAGAGGGAGGATGGTGTTGCCAGCACAGCATCATCGACAAGGGGGGAGGACAGTGTCGCTGGCACAACGTCATCAACAAAGGTGGAAGATGGTGTCGTCAGCAAGGGTGGGGGATGGCATTGTTGGCAGAATTAGAGATAAGGGAGGGGAGGAGTAAAGGGCAATTTAGTCTAGAAAATTTCAATTCTGGAATTGATTTTCCAACATTAAAGGGGAGGTAGTATAACATCTTGAGTTTTAATTCCCTGATTAATTAAACCTAATTAGGATAATTAAGTAAATTGAAGTGGTGTGTGGTCAGAGAGGTCTAATAATCATGTTTGATGCTATTTTAGCTCTAGTTATGAGTCCGGTGTCGAGGTGGATCACCCAAGCATCGAAAGGAGAAGCAAAGGAAGAATTGAAGTTGCTGTGCCATATACCGCGGCACATAGATCGTCTACCGCAGCGCATAGCTATCTCTGAGTGAGGGAGGACCTCTCTATGCCATGCACCGCAGCACATTGTGTGTCTGTCATGGTGAAAGGCCATTTTTTGTACTTTATCAGATGCAAAATGAGACCAAAAAAAGAAAGAAAAGAAAGGAGAGAAAGAAGAGGCACGCCAAAGCTTTGTTAGGGCTTACTTGGGGATCACTTTAAGAGTATTTTGAAGGCTACAAACACCCAAGGTAAGTATCATACTCATTAATCTTCCCTTTTCTTCCACATTTATGAGTTTATGGTTAGGGTTTAATAGTTGAAGTGGAATTTCGGTCCATATAGGTTATAGGTCTGAATTTACTGACTCAAATGGAGTTAATAGGGTAGATTAAAGTATTTAAACCTAGGTATGATAAGTTTTGGTGTCTTGGGCTGTTGGGCACCATAAATACCCAAAAAATCCCATTTATTATGATAGTTAGAAGTTTGTGATACCATTAATGAGAATTTAATAGCTCATTAATGTTATTAGGAGCTAAAGGTAATTATTAAACCCAATGGTTAGGCTCCACCTCTTGTAAGGTGAAGGTTGGGCAATTTAAAAGTAGAGATTGAGAGTTCAATTGTTGATTTTGTTTTGTTGATGAAATTCAGATTGGTTGTTTGTAGCTTTAGCTCTTGGTCACTTATTGGAGTAGAAATTCAAACTTGGAAGCTAATTGATTGAGGGGTAAACCTTTGACCTCTCAAAAGTTTGAGGTAATCAGGGAAAAACTCTACTTTATGTATTTGTATGTTAATTAATGGTTAATTAGTTGTTGAATGTGAGATTATGAATGTTACATGCATGGATTGGGTGTTTAAGTAAGAACTATATATTAGCTTCTTTGAGTGTATGAAAAAGCTATTTTTGGGCTTGAAAATGCAATTATAAAGTTAAGAGGATTGTATTATGAATATGCCTATATTTTTAAGAAATGAATGTGATGATATGTAGAAATAATTTTATGTTAATAAAAAATGAATCTTGAGAAAAAGATGAGAATACATACTTGGGTAACGCAAGATCGTGAGCCCAACGTAATTGTTGTAATAGAGAGTATATGAAAGCAAAAAAAGTAAACTCAAGTGAGTAATGATTATGGCATGATTAGTGATGGGAGTTTGCCTAGGAATTTGTGAGTAGAGAAAATTCATATGGTAATTAGGCTGCTCTTTGGTGCACGTGAGCTATAACCTTGTCCTATTATTTGTCAAGGAACTGTCCCATAGTTTGTTGAGGGACTAGAACCTAGCTATCTCCACCGGTTTATGAGGAGAATAACCTAGGGTATGAGATACCCCAGGGATTCAAGAATGGGGAAAGCTGTGGTCTGAGAGTGAGTCTTGTGATCTTTGGCCGAGTCACACCTCACAATTGGTGAGTTTGGGTAGTCCAGTCACACAAACGGAGCCCTAATCAATGTTATAGCCCATGGTTTCAATATGAGAAAATAAAGAGGATATAAGGTTGGTTGATCATTATCTAAGTAAATATATGACATGTTACACATGCTAAGTGGTGGTAGGTCACCAGAGTATAGGTCTTGTCACATATTTGAGAATATGGTGACAATGCACCTAGTGATGTGAGTAAATAAGCTATAGAGTGTTAAATAATAAAATGTGATATATGGGGAAATGTTTTATAAATTTGAACTCATTGTGCATGTAATTGTTTTATAATTGATATATAACTGTATAAGGTAGGTTTAACTTGGTTACTGAGTGGCTAGACACACCCCTCTTATTTAATACTTTTCAGGCTCTAGCTTTGGTGTTGAGAGGGAGAAAACTAAAGAGGTGGGAAATTAGTACATTCCTTCTTATATGCCTTTAGTTTTGATGTAGCTGTGTAATAGCATATGTTTGCCAATTCTAAGATGCATATTACCCATACTTGCACTATTTTGGTTTGAAAATGTTAAAATTATATTTTGGGCCCTTAGCCTTTGTGTAAGTTATCATATTTATGTTTATAGGGTGAAAATATTAGTGCAAGTGTAGAAATGAACATTTGAGCATGTTTTGAATGATTTGAGTTAAATGCAATGCTAATTTACCTCCCCCTTTATTTTTGTTAAATTGGGATTGAGGAGTGAATTTTTGTTATAATGATATTTTGATGCTTGTGACATGTTGTACTAATAGTCTTAGATTTATTGGACATGGTCCAGGTATTAGGAAAAGACTTTTGACACTTGTTGAGGGTTTTGAACACCCACTTTGTGTAAAAGTGTTAAAAAGTTGTTTAAATGTGTTTAGGTGTCCAACTTTCTAATGTGACTTGTTTTGAAAACAAAACCCATGCCATTAGCCAGTATAGGAATCGAGCTTTTCGTAAACACCTAGATCACGTCATTTGAACGTCAGACGAAGAATCGGGGCGAGTCAAAATTTTCCCAATTTTGACAGTAGAACCAGTGCAAAATTCGTGCAATACGCCACGGCGCATGGCGCTTGAGCCCAGCACGTGGCACAGAGAGTAACACGCCACGATGCATTGCTCTGTATTTCAATACATAATTTGTTTTTAACTATTTTTGACTTCTTTCACTCCTCTAAGGTATCTCATGCTTTCAAAATTTATTTTTACTCTAATATAAAAGGTTTTGATTGATCTTAACTTGTTCCTATTTAGAAAACTTGGGATCCTTTTCTTTTGAATTAAACCTTAGTAATCACTCTTCGGAGCTTATCCCTCAATTACCATGAGTTTTATTTATTAAGTATCTTTAGTGGAGTGAGACGTTACAGGTGGTATTGGGTAGTCCCACCTAGATAGGATTCGACTTGGCATTAAATTTTTCATTCTCACCTACCAAACATAAAAAACTTGGCATTATGTAATACCATTACCAGTCCTACTTTGTCATTCCTTCATACCAAACAAGCCCTAAATTCCCAAATATATCCCAACTATGCAATCTCCTACCTATTTGGCTCTACAACATTCTTAATAAAATAACAAATCTCACTATAAAGACTTTAAATCCTTAATTAAAGAATTAGGATGTTACAGTACGTGTCATGTACTTCGTGATATGCATCATATATTATACCACTTGTATTATTATATATTTTTGTCAAGATATTTCTTTTTTTATATACTATTACTTCCATCCTAATGTATAAGACATTTTTAGACAAAATCACGCATATAAATAAAACTTATTAAATATACTTTACAATCTTAATTTTCAAAGGAAAAATAGAAATTTTTATAAATGCCCTTAATTTAATAATCTATTTGTGAAAAATGTTAGAGAGAGAGGGAGAGAATATATGATAGTAATAGTAATATTCAAAAAATATCATTAATAAAATCTTATTTTTATCAAGGTATTTTATATTTTGAAATGTTCAATCTCTCCAAAAGTGCCTTATAAATTGGGACAATGGAGCATTTACTTTAATATAATTATAATTAGGATTTTCTATTTTGATGGATTGACCAAGTTCCTACTTAATTAACTTGATCCTGTTTGGGTAACCGTACATTAAACCATATCTTGGATGTGTTTCCAAATTTAATAAATAGTTGAATCTTCTAAATGAACTTTTGCCCTATGTAAATTGAAAACCAAACACATACTAGTGAATTCCATAAACGTAAGTCATTTAACTAACAATCAATGCATGTTATTAGCTTGTTGGAACTCAGAAACTCATGTAGTTTATATAATTCCTCTCTTAAAAAAAATATAAGACATGTTTTTATTAGATATGTTGAAAAACATAAGGCATTTTTAATTTCTTAATATGTAATTAATGAGTTTTTTTTTTAAAATATTCTTAATAAATAAATCACTCAACTCCTTTACCTTTAAATGAAATACCTTATTAAATAGGATAAACATGAAAAGATAAGGTTTGGTCCAAAGATAATTAACTAATTTATTGAAGATATATTTTAATTAAAAATGTTTTATATTTTTTTAAACAGGAAAGAGCATAAGATTAATTTCATGAGAAGGCTTTAATTAACAAGAAGATGTAATAAACACTAATCAAAAGAATCTCTAATGGCATTAAATTTTGACAATATAATTGATATTAAATCTCTAAAGTAGAAGGCTAAAAATTTAATTATTTAATATAAAAATAATTATTTTATATTAGTCAAATATATAGTTAAGATTTTTTAATTATTAAATTTATTTAAACACTGAATACAAGGCTCCTTTGGTATTTTCATTACGAGAGAAAAAGCTGAACGTTCGATCCCCTCTATATGCATATGCATCATCACCTAGGAACAAAAGCTGATAGACTCAGACTAATATCACCGCCACCCTTGTTCGCTGAGCTTGAAGAAGCTTCTCCTGCAGAATATACGCCACCCAACGTCAAACTCAGATCATCATCATCCTCCATAGCCTTCCCTGCTAAAAGCTCCTCTTTACGATTGCGTACTCTGACTCTCAGATCTTCCAGCGACGTCTTCATTTTCATCAGCTCCTCTCTGTTCATCTTTTCGATATCTGGAAGATTCATCATTCTCTTCTTCAGCTCCTTCCCTCGTTTCTTCTCTTCCTTCAACTGTGCATTCAGATCGCAGCAGTGCTTGTTCAGTTCAGCCAACCTAGCTTCTCGTTCGGCCCTTTCTTCATGATCGATCTTTGGATCTGCAGAACCGGTGACGAGTCTGTTGATTACTGCTTCCGACGAAGGATGGCTGAAGGAGTAGGGTTTACCGCCTGGCGAGAAGATGATGAGAACCATCTCCACGGCGCACAAGGTACAGAGCTCGCTGGCTTTCTTGAAGATTCCGAATCGACGCTTGGAGAAGGTGACGTGCTTGATTCTTGCGTCTTGGATCAGTGTCTTGTTCTTCTTGCTTGGTCTTCTCGCCATTGTTGGTTATTGCAGATGGTGCGGAATAACTGTAGAAATTCAAGTGATGATCAGATCATGAACTGAGTTGATGGTATTGATGATGAAGAGAGAGAGAGAGAGAGTTGTACGTGAATTTATAGCTGCTTCATCAATTAGAGAGTTTGATTCTGACTTTGAAATATGCTTATGTCATCGTCTCATTGGCTCACTTCAGTTTCTTTCCATATTTCACGTTTAAAAATTAAAAGGTATGTTTGGTTGCTAGAAAATTAAATAAGAATGTATAAACATTAAAAAATAAAGATAAAAATAAAATAATTAAAATATGAAGATTAGATAGGTTAATCATATTCATGAAAGAGTAAGAGTAATTTAGTTCATTCATAATATTAAAAATCATGATTTTTGAGGTTTGTGGAGTATGTAATGATTCTCATTTAATTTTGTGATATGAGCCATGTGTTATTTGATTTTATCATATTTATTATGAGTGAAGGATAATTCTAGTTTATTTTTATTTTGATTTCTTCAATCTATTTCATTGATGTCTTACCTAGCAACCAAAGGGGCTTTATACTCCCTCCATCCCAATTGTAAGACATTTTTGAAAGAGATTAATTTGGAATCCTGAAGTATACTCCCTCCCTTTAAAAATATAAGATATTTTTTGAGGAGTTATATGTTAAAAAATGTAAGGTAATTTTAGTCTTTCAAGATATAATCATTGTCTTTTTTTTTTAAAGTGCCTCTATTGATAGTGACTTTATATTTATTATAAGATATTTAATAAAAGTTAATATAAAAAGATAGGGTTAATTTAAAAGTAAGTAACTACTTTATTGAGGGTAAGATTCGGTTACAAATGCCTTATATTTTTGAACATAGAGAGTAAAATATTTTGATAAAATAAAGTTTCATTAATGATTTTTTTTTTCAATATTACCCTTTCTATTATTCTTTTTATCCTTTTACTATTCTTTCATAAATAGAGTATATATTAAATAAAGAGCATTTTTAAAATTTTATATTTTTATTTTTAAAAAATAAAACCGTAATTGTATTTAATGAATTTTATTAGTATATGTAATTTTATTTAAAAAACTATTTTATAATTTGGAAGTGGGGGAGTATAATTTTTCATGAGGTCAAACATCGCGAGAAATTCTCTTAAGATTCCTCGCATAAATAGTTTCTAAAGAACATTCTAAACATTTATTGTGAAAATGAACGCATGATAACCAATAAGTACAAGATTTGATGAATTTGAGTGTGTACTGATGTCAAAAAAAGACCTTTAGTAGGCTACTCTTCAATTAGACTTGTCGATGGCCGAAAATGATATACTGTCACAGGTATAAACTATATTAAAAAAAAAAACGTGTTGAGCACTTTATTTTTATTAAAAATTAAGTATTTTCATCAAGTGTTCATTTAATTTAAATTTCTTAAGATGTATTCTCTCTATTCCTATATATAAAGTGTTTTTTAACCCAAATTTCACATACAATAAAAATTTATTATTTAGTTGAACTCACATAAAAATACAATAATTTTCTAATTTTACCCCCTATAATAGAATAATTAATATCATAATGGTGATAGAAAAAATATATAATTAATAATTTATTTTTTTTTCAAGAACAAGGTAAAATTATTTAATTATTTAAAATATTATTGTTATTCTTTATTTTATATATTATAAACAAAATAACTTTTAGAAAATATTTTATATGACGGAGGGAGTAAATGATAATCGAAACGTATGCCACCTCTATGAATGTTAATAGTCACTTAATCGGGCAGATTCTTTCTCTTCTATGTAGACAATGACAAGTAGAGATTGAGCACATCTAGTGGGGAGGGAAATAAATGCGTGAATTTTTTAGTCTCTTTTGCCCTATCCATAAATTGGGGTGTACATGACCTACATCATCCACCAGACGATTTGAGAAAGTTTTTTGCTCGATGATACTACATATGTTAGACAGATTTGTATTAAATTTGTGACATTAAATCCTAGTTGGGTCTTTCCTTTTCTGAATGAAAACAATAATAAACGAGACATGAATATGAGTTAAAACTGAATCCAATATATTAAATGTATGTTTTTCATCTTTAATTGATTTGAAAAAAATTCGGTCCAGATTATCTGCATCTTGGAAAGACAATCACGTGATATGTATCTGGGTTTCGGTTCTTTGTTGTTTTTGAAACAACAATACCATTGTGATTGTTTCAAGAACACCTCTGAACCATTCAAATTTGATATGAAAAGTCCAAAAACTTTTTATATATTATATTTACTATTTTTTAGTTTAAATTTTTAATATACAAAGAAAAATAATAACTTAACTGTTAGTTTTTTTAAAGAAACTATTAAAAAGGAAAATTTATTATATATATACACTATATGCACACACTCCCTCCCATCTAAAATATAAGCTGTTTTTCTCAGATAATTTTGGTGAATATAAGCAACTTAGTATTTGTTCCCTATTCTTTTGGTTTATTTATAAATTACTTTCCAGCATATTTATCTAAAATTAAAAAAAAATCTTAAATTTTATTAACCCTACTTAAAAATTTAGCCTATTTTTTATTTTATCCATATTAAATATAAATAATTTAAAAAATAAAATTCCAACATTTAATAACCTTCACAGTATTTAATATAGGTAAAGGGTGAAGATGAACACAATTAATAATCCTTAAGATGCTCTATAAATAGAACTAAACAAATATTCTCTCACTTTATCTTATAAATAAGACAAGCAGAGTATATATGTTCATAACAATAAGTATTTTTTGACATGCAGATTATTGTTGATAAAGCTACTTATATTTTGGATTAGAGGGAGAATAAAATACAAACTTTACTAAATTTACCCCTTGTTTAATTTTATTGAAGTATGTGCATTATGACATATTGTTAACTGAATTAAATAAATTAGTTAGATTGTTGAGTGAAAGAGTGTGTAAAATAGAAAAAGTACGATGTATTAACTTTTTTTGAATTTTTTAAAATATTTTATAATATGCAACAATTTTTTCTCTTTATTTATAAAGATTAAGACAATAATTAAATAGAAGAAGATTATTTACAAATTATTTTCACCATGGTGCATTTATGTGATCACTCAAGCCATGGCTTTGTAGGACATTATGATTAGTTCTTACGAATTAAATCAAATTTATTTCAGGAATGAAGAAGCCTTAGCCTAGTGAACTTATCTTCCATATTGTGGGAACGATATCAAAATACTTTTAAATGGAAATAGTCTTCACCAAATGTTTGTAGATAATATAGTTCTCTAAACATCACACTTTTAGGAGAACTTTAGAGTGTCTCAAATCTCAATCTTATATCTATCTATTGGTAACTAATTAATTTTCACATACAGCATTTTAGATGGAGCATATATTCGGAGTTTAATATTGTAGAAGCTGTGAAGTTGGCTATGGAGGAAAATGGGATTTGATCATGCAAAAACCATTATTTGTTGTGTCGAAACCGAACATGTGGAAATCAAGATTGGTGACATATATGAGAGATGGGTTCGTCTCATAAAGTGTTTTTCTTTTTGCCTTCAAATTGTTTCCACAATTAATTGTATGTGGATTTCTGACAAGAAGATCAATATGGTGATGATTAATTTTCTTGTCACCAAATCGGTTATCGATCCAAATGATTTTGGATTTTAGCCGGGAAAAGAGCAATAACTCCCTATATGTATGTGTCTGATAATACAAACTACCAAAAATTGATGAAAATTTCAAGTGCTTGGTCGCTAGATTTATGGACGCAGATAATTGTAAGATGAGCCCATTTAATTTTTGTGCTACAGTACAGGACTTTAAATCAGTAGTTTAATTCAATTATCAATAAATTTTATAATAATTATTTTTTTTTTGTATTGTGATCTAGTTGTAATTTTCCCCTTAAAGAACTCCATGCATGTAGTTGCATAAATTGAGCTGTATAAATTAAGCTTTTTCTTATAGTAGTGTGGTGGAGGTGAGTACTTGTTTTGGGTGTATGTATAGCAACTTAATGAAAATGTCTATAATTTATTCTCATTATTTAAATGATAATAATAATATCTACTATGCAATGCTT